>NC_092112.1:46790633-47090633 GCF_045679555.1 Salvelinus alpinus
CAAAAGTATGTGGACACCTGCTCGTCGAACAGGCCTGGCTCGCATTCGGCATTCCATTTATTCCCAATGAATCGCTTTGTGCACGGGGGCATTGTCATGCGGAAAGGGCCTTCCCGAAAATGTTGCCACAAAGTTGGAAGCACAGAATCGTCTAGAATGTCATTGTATCCTGTAGCGTTAAGATTTCCCTTCACTGGAACTAAGGGGCCTAGTCTGAACCATGAAAAACAGCCCCAGACCATTATTCCTCTTCCACCAAACTTTACAGTTGGCACTATGCATTGGGGCAGGTCGTTTTCTCCTGGCATTCACCAAACCCAGATTTGTCCGTCGGACTGCCAGACGGTGAAGCATAATTCATCACTCCAGAGAACGCGTTTCCATTGCTCCAGAGTCTACTGGAAGCGAGCTTTACACCACTTCAGCCGACGCTTGGCGTTGCGCATGGTGATCTTAGGCTGCTCGGCCATGGAAACCCATTTCATTTTCACGTGTACATTTTTTTCCCCACCTGTGAGCAACGGGTGTGGCTGAAATAGCAGTACCAGTCAAAAGTTTGGACACACCTACTCATTCAAGGGTTTTTCTTTATTTTTGACTATTTTCTACATTGTAGAATGATAGTAAAGACATCAAGACTATGAAATAACACATGAAATCATGTGGTAACCAAAAAAGTGTTGAACAAATCAAAATATATTTTATATTTAGGTATTGGAGATGGGGGGGTGACATCTGCCATCATTCTGTTTACCTGTCCTTGTTCTGTATGTCTTATTTTGTATTATTTACTTTGTACCTAGCACTCTGGGTCTTTTTGTTTCTGTCTGCTCTTTTATGTTTAGATCAGATTTGCATACTTGTCTTTTCTACAAAATACCTACAATCCATTATTGTGTGTGTTTCAGTAAAAAATATTTGAACTAAAAGAACCATGGGTTTGCCTAAATTAGCCACCCACGGTTCTGTTTGCCTGCTCACGAACAAAAATATATATAAACTCAGCAAAAAAAGAAACGTCCTCTCACTGTCAGCAAACTTAACACGTGTAAATATTTGTATGAACATAACAAGATTCAACAACTGAGACATAAACTGAACAACTTCCTCAGGCATGTGACTAACAGAAAATGGAATGTGTCCCTGAACAAAAGTAACAGTCAGTATCTGGTGTGGCCACCAGCTGCATTAAGTACTGCAGTTTATCTCCTCCTCGTGGACTGCACCAGATTTGCCTGTTCTAGCTGTGAGATGTTACCCCACTCTTCCACCAAGGCACCTGCAAATTCCCGGACACTTTTGGAGGGAATGGCCTTAGCTCTCACCCTCCGATCCAACTGGTCCCAGATGTGCTCAATGGGATTGAGATCCAGGCTCTTCGCTGGCCATGGCAGAACACTGACATTCCTATATTTCAGGAAATCACGCACAGAACGAGCAGTATTGCTCGTGGCATAGTCATGCTGGAGGGTCATGTCAGGATGAGCCTGCAGAAAGGGTACCACATGAGGGAGGATGATGTCTTCCCTGTAATGTACAGCGTTGAGATTGCCTGCAATGATAACAAGCTCAGTCCGATGATGCTGTGACACACCGCCCCAGACCATGACGGACCCTCCACCTCCAAATCGATCCTGCTCCAGAGTACAGTCCTCGGTGTAACGCTCATTCCTTCGACGATAAACGCAAATCCGACTATTGAGACTAAACAGCGACTTGTCAGAGAAGAGCACTTTTTGCCAGTCTTGTCTGGTCCAGCGACGGTGGGTTTGTGCCCATAGGCGACATTGTTGCTGGTGATGTCTGGTGAGGACCTGCCTTACAACAGGCCTACAAGCCCTCAGTCCAGCCTATTGCAGACAGTCTGAGCACTGATGGAGCGGGACTGTGCATTCCTGGTGTAACTCGGGCAGTTGTTGTTGCCATCCTGTACCTGTCACGCAGGTGTGATGTTCGGATGTACCGATCCTGTGCAGGTGTTGATACACGTGGTCTGCCACTGCGAGGACGATCAGCTGTCCGTCCTGTCTCCCTGTAGTGCTGTCTTACGCATCTCACAGTACGGACATTGCAATGTATTTCCCTGGCCACATCATGCCTCCTTGCAGCATGCCTAAGGCACGTTCACCCAGACGAGCAGGGACCCTGGGCATCTTTCTTTTGGTGTTTTTCAGAGTCAGTAGAAAGGCCTCTTTAGTGTCCTAAGTTTTCATAACTGTGACATTAATAACCTACCGTCTATAAGCTGTTAGTGTCTTAAAGACCGTTCCACAGGTGCATGCTCATTAATTGTTTATGGTTCATTGAACAAGCATGGGAAATAGTGTTTAAACCCTTTACAATGAAGATCTGTGAAGTTATTTGGAAGACAGGGTCTGTGAAGTTATTATCTTTGAAGACAGGGTCCTGAAAAAGGAACAGTTTATATATATATTTTATATTTGCGATTCTTCAACGTAGCCACCCTTTGCTTTGATGATGGCTTTGCACACCCTGGATAGATTATCTTAACCAGCTTCATGAGGTAGTCACCTGGAATGCATTTCACTTAACAAGTGTGCCTTGTTAAAAGTACATTAATGCGTTTGAGCCAATCAGTTGGGTTGTGACAATGTAGGGGTGGTATACAGAAGATACCCATATTTGGTAAAAGACCAAGTCCATATTATGGCAAGAACAGCTCAAATAAGCAAAGAGAAACGACAGTCCATCATTACTTTAAGACATGAACTTTCTCTCCAAGATGTCGGAGCAGTCGGACGTGTTTTTTTGTCTTGTCCCGTCCTGTCCCATGTATATATCGTTTTCTTTATATATATATTAATCTCACTTTCCATCTACGGACTGAATACACTCTCCTGCAACCCGCCTCACCCAATGTGGTACGGATCTGCTATTATCTCCCCCTTCAGAAGCTAGCCAGCTAACTAGCTACTAGCTAGTAGTCAGTTAGCCACTACTAGCGGTCCTCACCGTTAACTCGGACATCAGCCAACCTCAACCCGGTCAATTCCTGCCAGTCTGCACAGCGCGATATCAAACCAGAGCATATCGGACTGCTTTTTCTCTACCACATCTCCGTATTCCTACCGCAAGCTCTGAACCTTTACACAACGGATCATCGCAGCTAGCTAGCTGCTATCCAAGTGGCTACTCCTGGCTAATGTCTCTGTCCCGAAGCAAGCACCAGTTAGCCTGGAGCTAGCCTCGAACTAGGGCCATCTCTCGGCTAGACAAAGAGGTCCACAATGCTTCACACCCCGGCCACAATCTAAGCTAGATGCCCTCAATCTCACACAAATTATTAAGGAACCTACCAGGTTCAACCCCAAATCCGTAACCATGGGCACCCTCTTAGATGTCATCCTAACCAACTTGCCCTCTAAATACACCTCTGCTGTCTTCACCCAGGATCTCAGCGATCACTGCCTCTTTGCCTGCGTGCGTGATTATTCCGCGGTCAAACGACCACCCCTCATCACTGTCAAACGCTCCCTAAAACACTTCAGTAAGCAGGCCTTTCTAATCGACTTGGCCTGGGTATCCTGGAAGGATATTGACCTCCTCCCGTCAGTAGAGGATGCCTGGTTGCTCTTTAAAAGTGCTTTCCTCGCCATCTTAAATAAGCATGCCCCATTCAAAAAATGTAGAACTAAGAACAGATATAGCCCTTGGTTCACCCCAGACTTGACTGCCCTTGACCAGCACAAAAACATCCTGTGGCGTTCTGCATTAGCATCGAATAGCCCCCGCGATATGCAACTTTTTAGGGAAGTCAGGAACCAGTAAACTCAGTCAGTTAGGAAAGCTAAGGCTAGCTTTTTCAAATAGAAATTTGCATCCTGTAGCACTAATTACAAAACGTTTTGGGACCCTGTAAAGTCCATGGAGAATAAGAGCACCTGCTCCCAGCTTCCCACTGCACTGAGGCTAGGAAACACTGTCACTACCGATAAATCTACGATAATCGATCATTTAAATGGCTGGCCATGCTTTCCACCTGGCTACCCCTACTCTTGCCAACAGCTCAGCACCCCCTGCAGCAACCTGCCCAAGCCCCACCCCCTGCTTATCCTTTACCCAAATCCAAACAGCTGATGTGCTGAAAGAGCTGCAAAATCTGGATCCCTATAAATCAACTGGGCTAAATTGTTGCAACCCCTATTTCTAGCCTGTTCAACCTCTCTTTCGTATCGTCTGAGATCCCCAAAGATTGGAAAGCTGCCGCGGTCATCCCCCTCTTCAAAGGGGGAGACACTCTAGACCCAAACTGTTATAGACCTTTATCCATCCTGCCCTGCCTTTCTAAAATCTTCGAAAGCCAAGGTAACAATCAGATCACCGACCATTTCAAATCCCACCGTACCTTCGCCGCTATGCAATCTGGTTTCCGAGTTAGTCATGGGTGCACCTCGGCCACGCTCAAGTTCCTAAACGCAGATGACACCATTCTGTATACATCTGGCACTTCTTTGGACACTGTGTTAACAAACCTCCAAATGAGCTTCAATGCTATACAACACTCCTTCCGTGGCCTCCAACTGCTTTTAAATGCTAGTAAAACTAAATGCATGCTCTTCAATCGATTGTTTCCCACACCCGCCCGCCCGACCAGCATCACTACTCTTGACGGTTCTGACTTAGAATATGTGGACATTTACAAATACCTAGGTGTCTTGCTAGACTAAACTCTCCTTCCAGACTCAAATTAAGCATCTCCAATCCAAAATTAAATCTAGAATTGGCTTCCTATTTCGCAACAAAGCCTCCTTCACTCATGCTGTCAAACATACCCTCGTAAAACTGAATATCCTACCGATCCTTGACTTCGGCGATGTCATTTACAAAATAGCCCCCAACACTCTACTCAGCAAACTGGATGTAGTCTGTCACAGTGCCATCCGTTTTGTCACCAAAGCCCCATATACTACCCACCACTGCGACCTATATGCTCTCGTTGACTGGCCCTCACTACATAGTCATCGCCAAACCCACTGGCTCCAGGTCATCTATAAGTCTTTGCTAGGTAAAGCCCCGCCTTTTCTCAGCTCACTGGTCAACATAGCAACACCCACCCATAATACGCACTCCAGCAGGTATATCTCACTGGTCATCCCCAAAGCCAACACTTACTTTGGCCGCCTTTCCTTCCAGTTCTCTGCTGCCAATGACTGGAACGAATTGCAAAAATCACTGAAGCTGGAGTCTTATATCTCCCTCTCTAACTTTAAGCATCAGCTGTCAAAGAATCACTGTACCTGTACACAGCCAATCTGTAAATAGCACACCCAACTACCTCATCCCCATATTATTACTTACTCTCTTGCTCTTTTGCACCCCAGTATCTACTTGCACATCATCATCTGCACATCTATCACTCCAGTGTCAATGCTAAATTGCAATTATTTTTCCTCTATGGCCTATTTATTGCCTTACCTCCCTACTCTTCTACATTTGCACACACTGTACATAGATTTTTTCTATTGTGTTATTGACTGTACGTTTGTTTATGTGTAACTGTGTTGTTTGTGTCGTGCTGCTTTGCTTTATCTTGACCAGGTCGCAGTTGTAAATGAGAAATTGTTCTCAACTGGCCTACCTGGTTAAATAAAGGTGAAATACAAAAATTCTCTCTCTCATGAGGATTGCCACAGGAAAGGAAGACCCAGAGGTACCTTTGCTGCAGAGTATAAGTTCATTAGAGTTAGAAGCCTCAGATTGCAGCCCAAATAAAAGCTTAACAGAGTTAAAGTAACAGACACATCTCAACATCAACTTTTCAAAGGAGACTGCATGAATCAGGCCTTCATGGTCGAATTGCTGCAAAGAAACCACTACTAAAGGACACCAATAATAAGAAAACTCTTGCTTGGTCCAAGAAACACGAGCAATGGACATTAGACCAGTGGAAATCTGTCCGTTGATCTGATGGGTCCAAGTTTGAGATTTTTGTTTCCGTGTCTTTGTGAGATGCAGAGTAGGTGAACGGATGATCTCCGCATGTGTGGTTCCCACCGTGAAGCATGGAGGAGGAGGTGTGATGGTGTGGGGGTATTTTGCTGGTGACACCATCTGTGATTTATTTAGAATTCAAGGCACACTTAACCAGCCTTGCTACCACAGCATTCTACAGCTATACGCCATACCATCTGGTTTGCGCTTAGTGGGACTCTCACTTGTTTTTCAACAGAACATTGACCCAACACACCACCAGGCTGTGTAAGGGCTATTTGACCCTTACACAGGAGAGTGATGGAGTGCTGCATCAGGTGACCTGGCCTCCACAATCATCCGACCTCAACCCAATTGAGATGGTTTGGGATGAGTTGAACCGCAGAGTAAAGGAAAAGCAGCCAATAAGTGCTCAGCATACGTGGGAACTCCTTCAAGACTGTTGGAAAAGCATACCAGGCGAAGCTGGTTGAGAGAATATCAAGAGTGTGCAAAGCGGTCATCAATGCAAAGGGTGGCTACTTCGAATAATTGTTATGGTTCCTACAGTATATGATTATATTTGTGATATTTCATAGTTTTGATGTCTTCACTATTATTCTACAATGTAGAAAATAGTACAAGTAAAGAAAAACCCTTGAATGAGTAGGTGTCCAAACTTTTGACTGGTGCTGTACTTTTGTATGTGTGGTGCATCTCAGAGGGACACATAACACAGCTCTGTAAGCACTTCTTGTTTATATTAATGAGGATTAACGCTGCAGTGCAGAGACACTCTCTGGACACTAGGGGTGTTGTATTGGGAGTCGGGCTATGCTAGGGTCAGACAGGACATTTGGCTGTGTCCACATCTACATGCACCCCTGCATCTCTCTATTCCTCCACTCTGAGTGGCCTCCGGTCCAGTTTGGCTGGGTCGTCCTGGACTGGCTGGAGACCGACCATGGCTCCAGGGGTCTGAAGCGTTTTGAGAAAGGGAGAGAGAGAGAGATGTTTTCAAAAGTTTTCCCCACATAATTCCCCTTGTGTTCTCTCTTCATGCATAGCAATCAACCTTTGGCTAGTCTAATCTACTTATGACGTGTTACGGGATCCCCCGCATCATTTGTGTTTCTCTGTCTCGCTCTCTTTTTTTGAGACTGTTTTATTCCAACTTGACCCTCCCTCAGCAGTCTATCCTTTAAATATGAGCTTATCTCCCAGCCGATAGGCTTGTCAGTTCGACTCATTATTTCACATTATTAGTCTGCTTCATTTTCTCTTAAACAGACAGAAACCGCGCCTCGTCAGCCTCGTAATGTTCAAGTTAGCAAATAAAGTGGGAGAGCGCTAGCTCCTACTTCAGCCGTAGTCTCTGAGCTGTTCTAAAACACGTGGTCCTTGTGGAGGTTTGCAGAGGAAGGGTTTTGGTCTCACTGCATCTTGTGTTTTGGTCGATGAACGTATGGTCTTGGCAGAGGCTAACAGACGTTTTTATTGAAACAGAGAGAGAGAACGAAGTCACTATGGTTTCTGATTGGCGTGTCTTTTCTAGGCCTATAGTTTGAGGGTGAGATTCCAGTATGGATTTGATGTTTCCCTGTGTAGCAACCAAGATTTACTCCAGAGTTACTCCAGATTTACTCCAGGTCATGGTTAACTAGGGTTTACATGGTTTGGGGTTTAAGTAGAAAAGTGTGAGTTCTTGTGCCCCCAGGTAGAGGGTATATTTTTCTCCATCAGTATGGTGGAAAAGAAAACCACATCTCCCAATGTGCATGAGTTCCCATGCCAATATGTTTCAAGTGTGCTTGCATGTGTGCACGTGTGTCTGTGTGTCACTCTTCTCACTCATCCCAAGTTTCTCTACATCTGTCTGTCTCCATTCCTCCCTCCATCCAGCATGGTCGGTGTGGTATCCCCCAGCCCCTGGTGCAGCGCTACAGTGAAGACTTGGAGCAGCCAGTGAAAGATGTGGCCCCCGCCATAGACCAGGTCCGCCTCAAGCAGCTCCGCAAGCAGCACCGCATGGCTGTGAGTATTGTACGGCACCACTAACTGTCTGTCTGCTAGGCTTTATGGGACAGATTCAATAAGCGTTGAGCCACCAGGGCAAAGTTGGAGCCTGTTATTTTCAATGACACATTTAAGGTGTCATTGCTATGTTTTATCTATTATTGTTTACACAAAATTCCTGAATGTTTTCACCGCTATTCCTCAGATCCCGTTTGGAGGTTTAACAGAGATGTGCAGGAAGCCTCTCTCTCCTGGTTACGTGAGCACCGTCTCTGATTGGTTGGTGTCCATCGGCCTGCCCATGTACGCCACCTGCCTGGAAGCGGCAGGATATGACACGTTGGGGCACGTGTCATCTCTCACGGAGAGCGGCGTGTGGGAGGCGGGGGTGAGGGACGAGAGACACGCCCGTAGACTGGTCAGCGAGGCCCGTTTGGTCAGCGCACACAGAGATGCACAGTCATAACTGTGACAGTGGAACCCATGCAGGTGAATCGAGGACAGTTGAACGGCTATGGCATGGCTGTGTGCTCAGTTGACACAGTTGAGACTGAAACACAGTTGCAAATAAATGCAGAACTGAATAACTGTGCAAGTGACCACAGCACAGCTTTCAACACCTATTTCAGCTTTTGACTGGACTGCGGAGTGCGAATGGCTCGCTGTTGCAGGCCAGCCCACACCTGAGATTTATGAGCAGAAAACCTGTTCTTATTCCCCCATGTCTTTGTCAATCTATTTCTCTCTTTCAGATGTTTACGGTGAAATTGTTCCAACTGTCGAGAACAGTTATCAGATGCCTTTAGAACTGACTGTAGTCTCTCTCTCTCTCTCTCTCTCTCTCTCTCTCTCTCTCTCTCTCTCTCTCTCTCTCTCCCTCTCTCTCTCTCTCTCTCTCTCTCTCTCTCTCTCTCTCTCTCTCTCTCTCTCTCTCTCTCTCTCTCTCTCTCTCTCACACTCTCACTCTCACTCTGTGGGACTGTTTCCATTCTGAAACATCCTCCCCAGTCTTATAACTCAAGACTGAGAAGTACTGCCTTGAAGGAAAAAATAGCACAGTCTCTTTTTTTTTAGGTTTGACTTTTTCAGTGTTTTCCCCTGTGTTTAATAAGTGCTTAGTTTTCATCTCTTGTGCGAGACAAAAGCACTGGAGAGTAATAAGAATATGTAGCTTGGCCAAAGCAATTTCTTTCAAATCAAACCAAATCAAAATCTATTTGTCACATGCGCCGAATACAACAAGTGTAGACTTTACCGTGAAATGCTTACTTACAAGCCCTTAACCAACAGTGCAGTTCAAGAACTGTTAAGAAAATATTCACCAAGTAGACTAAAATAAAAAGTAATAATAAAAAGTAACACAATAACGAGGCTATATACAGGGGGCACCGGTATTTCAATGTACATTTTACCTTTGTTGTTAATCCCATTGCCAAATGCTATATATAGCAAGACTTTGGACAATGGGCTTTCTTGCAGTTAATCAACCTAAACATTACACAAAACATGAAATAGGCAAACAAATGCTGTTGTATTGTGATTTCAAATCCTAATTTTACATCATACTATAGTGTTTTTGTAATATACTGTACCATATATTCAAATTTTGAGGTGTTTTTACAGTATGTGTTCAATAAGTATTTGTTTGTCTGCTTTGTGGAATGTCAAGGTCTGAAATGTCTTCAGGCCATCTCAGTTAATGTAAGTCGACAGTCAGACAGATATCGATAGGATTATATTGCAGATTTCAAATCATATCTTTTGTTGCTATTAATCCTCCAATATGTAGGTCCTTACAGCAAGGATCTCTACACAGTACCGCTTTCATAATCGTTCATGTTAGATCAGCTTTTCTTTGCAGACTCCATATGTCGAAACGAGCTCATTTTAAGTTGCCTTACCATTATGTAAAGAAAACAGTTAGATACATATCTATTCATGTACTCAGCATTATAAATAGGCATTTCAACCCCCATCTACATTCCCTTTGACTAAGGCTTGATTTTATCACAGCCTCACCAGGCCTATATGTTTTGAATGTGCAAAAGCTTGCAATGACGGTGATTGTCAGTAGCAGACACACACACACACACACACACACACACACACACACACACACACACACACACACACACACACACACACACACACACACACACACACACACACACACACACACACACACACACACACACACACACACACACACACACACACACACACACACACACGATTAGCTGCCTGCAGATGTATGGGATCAAAGTACACACATTAGCAGCCACATAGCTCAACTGGTGGTTTCCTTGTTAAGCACAGATGTTAATCCACAGGAAGTCTGATTTAAACATAGTGTCCCATATTCAACAGCCGACCACAGCACCACTCAGTACTACAGTCTTAGAGAGAGACACAGTCAGGGAGGACAGATGAGAATGGGAGATGGTCACCTCACCTCTGTAGGGACGTACTGAATCCCCATTCACTGTAACAGCAGACCAGACCTGTGAGGCTCTAGCAGTGGATTCCTAGTCCAAGCTTGGTGTGAGTGGATCCACCCACGTAATGTCATTCTACTTGTGTGAAGTGCTTCATATTGCAAACGATTATCCCTGGCTCTCGGGTTTCAAAATAAAAGTTTGACAGAGTGGTGTAACATGGACACTCGATAGAAGTTTGATGCCTTTTCTCGTCAATCATAGTGGTGCTCCAGGTTAGTACTGATAGGGGGAGTTTTTCAAGAAACAAAAATACCTAACATTGAAGGTTGAAAGAAAAAATATTGTCACTGTAAAATGCACTTTAGAAAGTAAATTAGAGAATTCACGCAAAATTTGCAAAATTCCATAAGCGGACATTTCTTTTCAGGTAAGGTAAAGGGTTTGAATGGGTTATACTGGGATTTAGTTATCTTAGTATTGAGTTCCCAATGCCAAGTCAATGTACAAATGTAATTAATAATCATTCATGAATTAACCTGTTCCAATGACTTAACTTCCAATTTGTTTTTGCAATCGTACAAAAAAACGTAATTACATAAATGAAATGATTAACAAGAGTTGCACATTCTGTATATGTTATTTGGTATTTAAATAACTTATTTTGGGGCTTTTCATATCAACTGTAATTATTAGCTGTACTATACACATAGCAATACCTTCCTGCATATTGCTTTAGCTAGTGAAAAGCTACAGTGTGTAATGTAAAGTATAAGTGTACAAATGATTTTCTTTGGTTTCAACTATCTAATGATTGTCTATAAAGATTTGCTTGTGTATTGAAACAAAAAATGATGTCTATAACTATGTCATTCTGAAATATAATTAAAACCCTTTCTTGCCACCCTGTGTTTGTATACACTCACACACACACACAGGAATGACACAGTGCACGTCTCTCTGGATAACCCACGGAATAGAATGAGATTCTAGATCTGTGTTTGTACCTATAGGAATAGAATGAGATTCTAGATCTGTGTTTGTACCTATAGGAATAGAATGAGATTCTAGATCTGTGTTTGTACCTATAGGAATAGAATGAGATTCTAGATCTGTGTTTGTACCTATAGGAATAGAATGAGATTCTAGATGTGTGTTTGTACCTATAGGAATAGAATGAGATTCTAGATCTGTGTTTGTACCTATAGAAATAGAATGAGATTCTAGATCTGTGTTTGTACCTATAGGAATAGAATGAGATTCTAGATCTGTGTTTGTACCTATAGGAATAGAATGAGATTCTAGATGTGTGTTTGTACCTATAGAAATAGAATGAGATTCTAGATCTGTGTTTGTACCTATAGAAATAGAATGAGATTCTAGATCTGTGTTTATACCCATAGAAATAGAATGAGATTCTAGATGTGTTTGTACCTATAGAAATAGAATGAGATTCTAGATCTGTGTTTATACCCATAGAAATAGAATGAGATTCTAGATCTGTGTTTGTACCTATAGAAATAGAATGAGATTCTAGATCTGTGTTTGTACCTATAGAAATAGAACGAGATTCTAGATCTGTGTTTATACCCATAGAAATAGAATGAGATTCTAGATGTGTTTGTACCTATAGAAATAGAATGAGATTCTAGATCTGTGTTTATACCCATAGAAATAGAATGAGATTCTAGATCTGTGTTTATACCCATAGAAATAGAATGAGATTCTAGATCTGTGTTTATACCCATGGCTTTGGTAGGAATGTTTCACATAGAGACTATGACTACAATACAGCTGCTATCACTAAAAGTGAGTTAGAGGACCGTTATACAGTATGTGTCTAAGTCTGTCACGAGACTGTAGCTGTTACACAATTTGCCATACAGCTGATAATTTTTTGGGGCAATTTTATAACTCATTTCATGCAATTCTACTTGTTTTGCCATGGGGCTGAGAGAAAAATGTGCAGTTGTACAGTTAATTTCCTGCAATTCTACACATTTTGACATGACGTATGCCATGTTAATATGATATCTGAGTGAGAATGACTAACTAAATCAATAGGGGCCCCCTGGAGGTCAGGGCTCCTAGGCAAGTGCTCCTTGTGCCCGATCGGTAATTCGGCCATGATTACTACAAGTTTGGACAGCTGGGTAGACTAATATACCAACACTGCAAATTCCAGTTAACCTTCAATATTTTTGCACATGACATATTATAATATAAAATTCATGACATTATTATACACATATCGCAGCATTGCAATATATAAGGCTCTTCAATAACACACAGATTTGTGTAAGCCTCATTACAGTTTCAAAAGTGTCAGTGTACAGCCTTAACATGAGATAACAACACAACATAACAGATTAACCGGAATGACATTTACTTTCACGGGTGGCCTACGCCTCCAGCCTTCTGGGCGGACCCGATGGGTGATGTCTCAATAACCCAGCTCTCAGCATCGATAAACCAGCAGTTTTTAAAGCAAACAACCCAACTAAGTGACAATCAAACAACCCAGGATTTTTTGGTGTGACATAAAAAGATCATTGCTGATGTACAACCAAATTTCAACATTTTGTATATTCTACAGTCGTGGCCAAAAGTTTTGAGAATGACTCGAAAATTAATTTTCACAAAGTCTGCTGCCTCAGTTTGTATGATGGCAATTTGCATTGACTCCAGAATGTTATGAAGAGTGATCAGATGAATTGCAATTAATTGCAAAGTCCCTCTTTGCCATCCAAATAAACGGAATCCCCCAAAAACATTTCCACTGCATTTCAGCCCTGCCACAAAAGGACCAGCTGACATCATGTCAGTGATTCTCTCGTTAACACAGGTGTGAGTGTTGACGAGGACAAGGCTGGAGATCACTCTGTCATGCTGATTGAGTTCGAATAACAGACTGGAAGCTTCAAAAGGAGGGTGGTGCTTGGAATCATTGCTCTTCCTCTGTCAATCATGGTTACCTGCAAGGAAACACGTGCCGTCATCATTGCTTTGCACAAAAAGGGCTTCACAGGCAAAGATATTGCTGCCAGTAAGATTGCACCTAAATCAACCATTTATCGAATCATCAAGAACTTCAAGGAGAGCGGTTCAATTGTTGTGAAGAAGGCTTCAGGGCGCCCAAGAAAGTCCAGCAAGCATCAGGACCATCTCCTAAAGTTGATTCAGCTGCGGGATCGGGGCACCACCAGTACAGAGCTTGCTCAGGAATGGCAGCAGGCAGGTGGGAGTGCATCTGCATGCACAGTGAGGCGGAGACTTTTGGAGGATGGCCTGGTGTCAAGAAGGGCAGCAAAGAAGCCACTTCTCTCCAGGAAAAACATCAGCGACCGACTGATATTCTGCAAAAGGTACAGGGATTGGACTGCTGAGGACTGGAGTAAAGTAATTTTCTCTGATGAATCCCCTTTCCGATTGTTTGGGGCATCTGGAAAAAAACTTGTCCGGAGAAGACAAGGTGAGCACTACCATCAGTCCTGTGTCATGCCAACAGTAAAGCATCCTGAGACCATTCATGTGTGGGGTTGCTTCTCAGCCAAGGGAGTGGGCTCACTCACAATTTTGCCTAAGAACGCAGCCATGAATAAAGAATGGTACCAACACATCCCCGGAGAGCAACTTCTCCCAACCATCCAGGAACAGTTTGGTGACGAACAATGCCTTTTCCAGCATGATGGAGCACCTTGCCATAAGGCAAAAGTGATAACTAAGTGGCTCGGGGAACAAAACATCGATATTTTGGTCCATGGCCAGGAAACTCCCCAGACCTTAATCCCATTGAGAACTTGTGGTCAATCCTCAAGAGGCAGGTGGACAAACAAAACCCCATAAATTCTGCCAAAATCCAAGCATTGATTAAGCAAGAATGGTCAGGATGTGGCCCAGAAGTTAATTGACACCATGCCAGTATTCCATAGTAACATCTGTCAAAAATATCTAAAGACACTGAGGCAGCAAACTTTGTGGAAATAAATATTTGTGTCATTCTCAAAACTTTTGGCCACGACTGTACTACTATAACATTCAACAATAGTAAGTCAAATCAAATGTTATTTGTGCACATACACATGGTTTGTCACGCCCTGACCTTAGAGACCCTTTTTATGTCTCTATTTGGTTTGGTCAGGGTGTGATTTTGGGTGGGTATTCGATGATCTTTCGTTCTATTATTTGTATTTCTATGTTTTGGCCGGGTAGGGTTCTCAATCAGGGACAGCTGTCTATCGTTGTCTCTGATTGAGAACCATACTTAGGTAGCCCTTTTTCCCACCTGTCTTTGTGGGAAGTTAACTTTGTTTGTGGCACTTAGCCCTTAAGCTTCACGGTTGTTTTGCATTGTTTATTGTTTTTGTCGGCGTCATTTTCAAATACAAGGAATATGTACGCTCACCACACTGCGCTTTAGTCCCGTTCTTTCGACGGCCGTGACATGGTTAGCAGATGTTAAAACCTTTCAGTGCTACCCATCCCGGATCCGGGAGCATCCTCATCAAAAAAGCTGACTAGCATAGCCTAGCCTAACGGGACAGGGATATCATATAATATAATTTCATGAAATCACAAGTCCAATACAGCAAATGAAAGATAAACATCTTGTGAATCCAGCCATCATTTCCGATTTTTTAAATGTTTTACAGCGAAAACACAATATGTATTTATATTAGCTAACCATAATAGCCAAACACACAACGCCATGTTTTCACCATGTTTCCACCGCATAGGTAGCTTTCACAAAACCCAGAAATAGGGATAAAATGAATCACTAACCTTGAACAACTTCATCAGATGACAGTCTTCTAACATCATGTTATACAATACATTTATGTTTTGTTCGAAAATGTGCATATTTGAGGTATAAATCGTAGTTTTACATTACAGCCACCATCACAAATAGCACCAAAGCAGCCAGAACAATTACAGAGAGCAACGTGAAATACATAAATACTCATCATAAAACATTTATGAAAAATACATGGTGTACAGCAAATGAAAGATAAACATCTTGTGAATCCAGCCAATATTTCCGATTTTTTAAGTGTTTTACAGCTAAAACACAATATAGAATTATATTAGCTTACCACAATAGCCAAACACACAAAGCCATTTATTCACCGCCAACATAGCTTTCGCAAAAACCAGCAATAGAGATAAAATTAATCAATAAACCTTTGGACAATTTCATCAGATGACAGTCTTATAACATCATGTTATACAATACATTTATGTTTTGTTCGAAAATGTGCATATTTAGAGCTGCAGCTGGTTATACATTGTGAATACGTAGCAACAATTCACCAGAATGTCCGGAGATATTTTGGACAGTCACCTAATCTAACCAAAGAACTCATCATAAACTTTACATAAAAATACTTGTTGTATGGCAAATGAAAGATACACTGGTTCTTAATGCAACCGCTGTGTTAGATTTTTAAAAATAACTTTACTACAACATACAGCATGCATTATTGTGAGACAGCGCTCACCTACACAGCCATGAATAAAGAATGGTACCAACACATCCCCGGAGAGCAACTTCTCCCAACCATCCAGGAACAGTTTGGTGACGAACAATGCCTTTTCCAGCATGATGGAGCACCTTGCCATAAGGCAAAAGTGATAACTAAGTGGAGCCAACATATTACACAAACACACGAAATAACATCATAAATATTCTCTTACTTTTGCTGATCTTCCATCAGAATGTTGTGCAAGGAGTCCTATTTCCAGAATAAATCGTTGTTTGGTTTTAGAATGTCCATTTCTTCTGTCGAATTAGCAACTTTGCCTAGCATTGTGGCGCGAACATGCCCATCAACTCTTGGCGCCTGGAACGAAAAATTAAAAAATTCCCAATAAACGTCGAATAAACTGGTCAAACTCGGTTGAAAATCCTACTTTATGATGTTCTTCTCATATGAATCCAATAAAATCAGAGTCGGAGCAATTCGTAGTGTATACCGAACGCTTTTCAGAAGACAATGTGAGGTTCCCCGGCGCGCAGCTGAATACTGACGATAGGGCAGACCTGTCACTCCAAAAGCTCTTATTCGGCCTCACATCAAGCTAGACACCCCATTCAACCTTCTACTGCCTGTTGACATCTAGTGGAAGGCGTATGAAGTGCATACAGATCCATAAATAAAAGCCAGTTGAATAGGCAGGCCCTGACACAGAGCCTCATTTTCACTTCCTGTATGGAAGTTTGCTGCCAAATGAGTTCTGTTTTACTCACAGATATAATTCAAACAGTTTTAGAAACTTCAGAGTGTTTTCCATCCAATAGTAATAATAATATGCATATTGTATGATCTAGAACAGAGTATGAGGCCGTTTAATTTGGGCACAATTTTTTCCAAAGTGAAAACAGCGCCCCCCTATTCACAAGAAGTTAATGCGAGTGTAGCGAAATGCTTGTGCTTCTAGTTCCGACAATGCAGTAATATCCAACGAGTAATCTAACCTAACAATTTCACAACAATTACCTTACACACACAAGTGTAAAGGAATGAATAAGAATATGTACATAAAAAAATATATGAATGAATGATGGTATAGAAAGGCATAGGCAAGATACAGTGGATGGTATAGAGTACAGTATCTACAAATGAGATGAGTAATCTAGGGTATGTAAACATTATATAAAGTGTCATTGTTTAAAGTGGCTAGTGATACATTACATCAAGATGGCAAGATGCAGTAGATGGTATAGAGTACAGTATATACATATGAGATGAGTAATGTAGGGTATGTAAACATTATATGAAGTGGCATTGTTTAAAGTGGCTAGTGATACATTTATTACATAAATTTTTCCAGTGGCTGTAGTGGAGTCGGTATGTTGGCAGCAGCCACTCATTGTTAGTGATGGCTGTTTAACAGTCTGATGGCCTTGAGATAGAAGCTGTTTTTCAGTCTCTCGGTCCCTGCTTTGATGCACCTGTACTGACCTCGCCTTCTGGATGATAGCGGGGTGAACAGGCAGTGGCTCGGGTGGTTGTTGTCCTTGATGACCTTTTTGTCCTTCCTGTGACATCGGGTGGTGTAGGTGTCCTGGAGGGCAGGTAGTTTGCCCCCGGTGATGCGTTGTGCAGACCTCACTACCCTTTGGAGAGCCTTAAGGTTGTGGCCGGAGCAGTTGCCGTACCAGGCGGTGATACAGCCCGACAGGATGCACTCAGTTGTGCATCTGTAAAGGTTTGTGAGTGTTTTTGGTGACAAGCCGAATTTCTTCAGCCTCCTGAGGTTGAAGAGGCGCTACTGCGCCTTCTTCACCACGCTGTCTGTGTGGTTGGACCATTTCAGTTTGTCCGTGATGTGTACGCTGAGGAACTTAAAACTTTCTACCCTCTCCACTACTGTGAGACCTTGACTGAGTTTAAAAAAAAGCAATGTGCCCAGGGCTACTGAGGCTACTGTCTCAGTGTACTGTCTCAATCTGGGTCCAGCAGGAGTTTTTCCAGAGTTGTTGTATCTGGTCACGTGATCAAGCGAAAGCTGTGGTCAGTTAGATGGAGAGATGCTGTGGCTATATGTTCCTCCTTTCACCTTACTGCAGACCTGAGGGGTAGAGGGAGTAGCGTTTCCCAAACTAGGGGTCACGACCCCATGTGGGGTCACTTGATTTGAAAATGGGGTCGCGAGAAAAACTGTGAAATGAAATAAATGTCACGGATCCCTCTGGAACTTTCATTGCGCACACCTGTCCCCTATTCCCAATGATTGTATTTGTATGTATGTGCCCTTTGTTCACCATGGTGGTGTCGATTATTGTTACAATGTCCGTTGGTGCGTGTGAGTACCTGTGCTGTGTGTTTTGGGCTTTCGTGCCCTTGTGGATTGCGCAGATGATTACGGGTCTCGTCCCGTGTGTTAATCATTGTGCGTAACTGTATTTATTCGAGGTACTCCTCGCTCTTTTGTTTGGGTTTCAACCCTGTGTTTTGTGTACGTGTTTGTTTGGTCTTCATCCCCGTGCCTTTACACGGCACGCCGGAAATTTGGGCTGAATAAAAAACACTATTACGCATTCCTGCGCCTGTCTCCCGAATCTCTTCATACCAGCGTGACAATAAACTAAATGGTGTTTGGTTCATAGAACTGGGGTTACATCAGTAACCTCTGGTAGCTGCTAGATGTGGTTGTAATGAACACCTGTTTCTGTTGTCTTCCTACAAATGTTTCTCTATCTTTTAAACCGTTTAAGCTACGAAATATTATGACCCCATCACTGAAAGATAAGACTCTGTTTCCCTCTACAATGGCCACAAGCCAAGCAGGACTCATCAGAAAAGAGTGGACAAGACCAGGAACTAAATCAGACTGGCTTCAATGATAACGTTATTTTCTACACAGAGATCATAAAAAAGTAATGCCTGATTATCTTCTGAACTTCCCAATACTTTCCTGATGCATTTCAGTCACTTCAAACCATACTTCGTTCAGAATTAAATACTGTCAAAAGTACTGTCAGAATGATTTGTAATAGACTGTAATAGCTCTAATGAAAAAGCAAACATTGCCTGTTGATTACATAACTTATTTTACATGGTGGGCTCACAGACGTTTTCTGATTTCAAAATGGGGTCGCGGGCCCAAAAAGTTTGAGAACCCCTGGAGTAGAGATACTGGACACACACACCCAATGTACACTTAAGTGGGATGGGTGAAGGTTGGAGTTCCACTCACTCTCTCGTCCTTTTGACCAAGTGGACTTGCATCCCCTTAGGTAATTCGCATTTAGGCCTAATAAGCACCTTGCACTCCTTTATTTACTGTACCTTACCACCTGACTATCTTGACTCTGAGCATGTCTGAGGTAGGCCTATCAATCACCATCTGCAGGATACCTGGACTGCACGCAAATGTAGGCAAATAAAATGTGCCCATTTGGGGATATGATAGTATTTTTTTGATTGGCTTAACACACCACAACTAATGAGCTGTGGAGCTTCTCAAAGTAATGTTTTCTTCACCTCAAACAGCAAGCAAACAAAGTATTTTTTATACTTTACATCCCTTGGGAATGACAATGGTTCCTCAATGTATTTGAAAAATCTTTTCAACTCTCTCCCTTTCGATAACCACTCAGTGTGAAAGTGAAAAATGTCTTGCTCTGATCCAGCGGAAACACCATAAAATAGGCCTACCTGATTACTTCTTATCCATTGTGCAAATAGCCTACAGCTGTGTTTGCTGAGCTCGCTGGTGCCGAAACTCTGAGGGCCCATAATATTATATAATGTTGCAAGTTTTTCTAGCGCAAGCTTCCGGCTGGTCCCAAGTTATATTTTCTACCTGCAGGCTGTAATGTTTTCATTTGTTGGATTTATGTAGGCTATTTTTACATAGTTGGCAATGTCAATAGAAGCTACTTTTTAAGTTTGTATCATTTTCATTTAGATTTGGATAGAATTTTGATGAACCACATGACAATCATTTTGAGATATGAAGACGCTATTATCAAAGAAATTAGACTGTTCCATGAAAATGTGCTTGTGAAAACCAGAACTGTCATGCTGATCGGTAGAAATGGTAAGATAAATTGTCATTCCACATAAGAAAGGTTGCCGACTCCTCCTGTAGCCTATTAATGGCAACTTCAGGAGAATCTGCAAAAGCCAGCAGGAGTAGGAGGCGGATGGGAGGGTCAGGTTAAGTTTTTCTTCTTCTGGTTATCTTGACCTCTGGCTCCCTCTTGAGTCATTTGTGTCTTATTTCATCAAACAGTGGTTTTCTAAGCATCAGACAAGCTCAATGAATATAGTTGGTTTTATTAAAACACATAGGGTGTGTCTATATATGGAAAAATACACTTTTAAAATTTCGACCAATCGGTTGACCAATATTTTTTTTAGTCGGGGACAGCCCTAAACTGTTAATTGCTAGTGACTTTTGAGAAAATGATACAGACAAACCTTAACCTACAAATGGGCACATTTACTAGGCTTAGGGGGGCCTTGCAGAGTGACACTTTCTCTGGTACAGTCCAATCTGTCTTTGGTCCATGGCCATTCATACTGTACTGAATACCAGTGTAACTGTTAATGTGGATATATTCATTTACATTTACATTTACATTTAAGTCATTTAGCAGACGCTCTTATCCAGAGCGACTTACAAATTGGTGCATTCACCTTATGATATCCAGTGGAACAACCACTTTACAATAGTGCATCTAACTCTTTTAAGGGGGGTGGGGGTTAGAAGGATTACTTTATCCTATCCTAGGTATTCCTTAAAGAGGTGGGGTTTCAGGTGTCTCCGGAAGGTGGTGATTGACTCCGCTGACCTGGCGTCGTGAGGGAGTTTGTTCCACCATTGGGGTGCCAGAGCAGCGAACAGTTTTGACTGGGCTGAGCGGGAACTGTACTTCCTCAGAGGTAGGGAGGCGAGCAGGCCAGAGGTGGATGAACGCAGTGCCCTTGTTTGGGTGTAGGGCCTGATCAGAGCCTGAAGGTACGGAGGTGCCGTTCCCCTCACAGCTCCGTAGGCAAGCACCATGGTCTTGTAGCGGATGCGAGCTTCAACTGGAAGCCAGTGGAGAGAGCGGAGGAGCGGGGTGACGTGAGAGAACTTGGGAAAGTTGAACACCAGACGGGCTGCGGCGTTCTGGATGAGTTGTAGGGGTTTAATGGCACAGGCAGGGAGCCCAGCCAACAGCGAGTTGCAGTAATCCAGACGGGAGATGACAAGTGCCTGGATTAGGACCTGCGCCGCTTCCTGCGTGAGGCAGGGTCGTACTCTGCGAATGTTGTAGAGCATGAACCTACAGGAACGGGTCACCGCCTTGATGTTAGTTGAGAACGACAGGGTGTTGTCCAGGATCACGCCAAGGTTCTTAGCACTCTGGGAGGAGGACACAATGGAGTTGTCAACCGTGATGGCGAGATCATGGAACGGGCAGTCCTTCCCCGGGAGGAAAAGCAGCTCCGTCTTGCCGAGAGATTCAATTAAACAACCGATTTGTACTCTTTCTTTGTTACTGTATGAAGAACTCCCTAGTATTTTTCTCACTTCCTCTGTCAGATTGTTACTGCTGATGATCTACATATTGCATGGTTTGAAACTTAACGTAATATTTTTAACATATAATACTATACTGTAATAATAACCACCAACATACACAGTAAAATCATAAAAAAAAAAAAAAGGTCAAACTGAAATGAAGAAATCTCCACAATTACAAAAAACAAAATATCATCATGGCTGCCTCTCTCCTGTATGTGAATCCACATGCAATACACCCTCTAGACTTAAGCTGCAATCATTTCATCAGAGACAATGAAATGATAACTCAGATTGATTCACACTATGACAGAACATCAGTCTATGAACTCCATGAGCTTGATGAGGCACTATCTTTCCTGTTGGTTTGTGGCCTCTCTCTCTCCTCCTGCTCGGCCTGTCTGTCTCTGTCTGTCTGTGAATATAATCATGGCTGCCTCTCTCCTGCATTAAGTTAAGGCTGCAATATGTAACTTTTTTGATGACCCAACCAAATTCATATTGAAATGTGAGTGATATTCTCATTGAAAGCAAGTCTAAGAAGCGGTAATTCTGTTCTATGTGCGCTATTTCTATACTTCCCGTTCTTACGTTTAGTCTTTGCGTCTTTTACTTTTGGTTTTGTGCACCAGCTTCAAACAGCAGAAAATACAACATTTCTGGTTATTGAAAATATATTTCACAGCGGTTTAGATGGTACAATGATTGTACAATGATTCTTGTTTTGTTACATAAACTGAAATTAGGCGAACTATTGAAAGTTTAGCTATCAGGAAATGACGGAGCGATTTCTGCGTATTGCACCTTTAATACACTCTTTGGACTTAAGATGTTATCCTTTCAGCAAAGAGCATATATGATCATTCAGATTGATTCGCACTATGACAGATCATCAGTCTATGGGCTTGGAGAGGCAATTCTCACTTTGAAATTCGACGTTTGGAAGAACTTGGACATTTGACGTTTGAGAAACATGAGTGTCTAATTTTGACATGAGAATGTGAGAGCTTGTTGATCTTAGCTTTTGGTTTGTGCCGCACGAAACAAAGTCTCAACACATGGAACTCACCTTCATGACCCATAATCACTGTGATGAAGTTGAAAAGCACTCAAACATCTAAGCTGAAAGCACTCAAATTTGCAAGCTAGTTTGCCAGGGGCGGTGTGCGGCAGTTGCCAAGGACCTTAAGTAAAAAGTCCTCTGCACTCCTTTGAAAAAAACTCTAATGTCCTCTTTTTTCTCTTCTTGACTGGTGGCACATCCATTGCTAACTTGCTGACCCTATGATGAAGACAAGGACGGGTATTGTGCAATTCATTCTGTAGCTAGCCAGTATCCTTGCCCTCAAAACATTCACTATAAGTTTTTCACACAACCAGAACTACCCAGAATTAGCGAGTTAAATAAAACTAGAAAACTAGAACAGCTAAAAATGATAAAACTCTAAATGTAACGCTAACTAGCTACTAGCCAGGAGAAAGCTTATAGTTGCTCACATTCGTTCTAACATATCAAAGTATATTCAAATGCATATACTTTTTTACTTTAACATACTTTGTTGTTGCCAACAACGACTTTACCCAGAGTAATGAGTGAGTAATGATGGTGATGCTGCACACTGTGCTTTTTCTCTCACTCACCCACTGCTTCTAACAACCCAGAGTGAGAACTAAGCAGTCAATAGCGTTCTGGTGAAGTTATTTTTTATTGGGGGGGGCCTGATTCTAACATTGGGGGGTACATGGGGACATGTCCCCCCAGCTCCTTCACTCTTGCTGTAAAATGAAAGCGGGTTATAACAGAATGAGAACACACCAAATGTGGTCTGTTGCTGTACACACAGTGACGCTGTTTTGCACCTAAACTCACTGCAAATAAGCCTATGTGCTGAACTTTTTTTCCACGTTCAGTAATCTGACACCGCTGCTGGCTCTAAAAATCTCAGCCGAAGGATGGACTCGCAACTTCATTTGCAGTAATAGTCCGGCGAGAACAGACGAGAGGGACGAAAAAAACAGCTCGTGGTGGCGCTGGGTGCCTGAGTTTCTGAATAGGTGTCCGTTTCAAATGATATCAAAGCAAGAAGTTTCACTTTGCACAGGTGGATGGGTGACTACCGGTCTCGGAGGCGCTTTGTGAGGAGGAGATTATGAAGAATTTCAGCAACAGTCCCCTTCACAACAACCAGACTCCAAACCACGTTAGGGATCGGAAAAACAAAAAGTTCGGCTTTCTCTCAGCGGTTCCGTTGTGTTTTTCCCTGAGAGGTTATGGTCTCTGTATGGCTACTCTTTTTCTCTTCTGTTTTGGGTCTCTGTTTTACCAGTTGAATGGAGGACCCCCCAATATTCTGCTGGACATCCGACAGTATCTCGGTAAGAATTTACGCAGTTTTCATTTTGTTTCGAATCACTCTTCTGATGGTGCTGAGGCTATTGAGTAGCCTAGTGTTTTGCAACATTATACCAAGTATACCATTAAAGTTGTTTCGGCTCTTTTAGCAGGCTACACCACTCGTTGAGGACGTGTTACAGCAAGTTTACTGTTGCGTACTGTTACCATTCCTCACCTCTGGCTATGCATAATCGTTTTTTTAATTTTGTATATATTAGCCCGATTCGAGGCCAATGGGTCCACTTAGATTAATGACCCAGAGACAGAGGAAATGTAAATGTCTTTGTTGTGAGATAGTGTTTCTTAATATAAAGCCGATTGCATTATGCCTGAGCGACAATGTCACATTGATTCCAATTGGTGAATGAAGATGCACCTAATTTGTGTGCGCACACAAAGTATTGTAATTTGTAGGTAATGACAGTGATTCTTTGGTTGAGCAGTTGAGGGACATGTTATGGTAACCTAACCCCGACAACTGTAAAGATGAATACTGTGTTACCTTGGTGTTTCTGTAAACGGGCTGATGCGCACTCTGGACTGTCACATAGCTTTGGTGAGTGACAAAACGGAGACAGGAAGCACCAGATGAAGCGCTGTATTCACATGCAACTTCTTGGAACCCGTCAATCAGTCACTCGTGATCTGCTTCGGATTAATCATCGGTATTCAACCATCATTAATTTCTTTCCAATGACATTCGGTGTCAAAAGACCACTGTGAAACGTTTTAAAATCCTGTATGTGGGCTACCCATAGTCAGTGTGTGTTGGGCTCAGTGTTAGATGAATGTTCAGATTCTCATGGTCAGACTTGAGGCCTATTAATTCTCTTTGCGCACAAGTTTTTTTCTACATTTACATTTGAGTAATTTAGCAGATGCTCTTATCCAGAACATTTAGTGAATTCATCTTAAGATAGCTAGGTGAGACAACCACATATCCCGGTCATAGTGAGTACATTTGTCCTCAATAATGTACCTATCAGCAAAGTAAGTGCTATTTAAGATACACTTGGAAGAGGTAGGGTTTCAGATGTTTTCAGAAGATGGACAGGGACACTGCGGTCCTACCTTCAGGGGGAAGCTGGTTCCACCATTGAGGTGCCAGGTCAGAGAAGGCCTTTGACTGGGATGAGCGGGAGCTGCCTTCTCGTAGGGGCGGGAGGGCAAGAGACCAGAGGTAACAGAACGGAGTACTTGGGTTGGGATGTAGGGTTTTAGCACAGCCTGAAGGTAGGGAGGGGAAGTTCCTCTTGCTGCTTTATAGGCAGGTGCCATGGTTTTGTAGTGGATGCGAGCTTTGACTGGAAGCCAGTGGAGTGTGCGTAGGAGCAGGGTGACATGGGTGAACTTGGGAAGGTTGAACACCAGGCGGGCTGCAGCGTTCTGGATAAATTGAAGGGGTTTGATGGCACAAGCGGGGAGCCCAGCCGACAACGAGTTGCAGAAGTCCAGACGGGGGATGACAAGAGCCTGGATTAGGACCTGCTCCGCTTCCTGTGTTAGGTAGAGTCGTACTCTACGGATGTTGTAGCGCATGAACCTGCAGGATCGAGTCACTGCTCTGATGTTTGCGGAGAACAACAGGGTGTTGTCCAGGGTTAAGCCAAGGTTCTTTGCACTCAGGGAGGGGGACACGTTGGAGTTGTCAACCGTGATGGAGTGGGAAGGCCTTCCCCGGGAGGAATAGCAGCTCTGTTTGTCGAGGTTGAGCCGACATCCAAGCTGAGAGATATGCCAGGGATGCCAGAGATGCGTGTTGCCACCTGAGTTTCAGAAGGGGGAAGGAGAAAATGTGTTGAGTGTCATCCACGTAGCAATGATAGGAGAGACCATGTGTGGATATGACAGCACCGAGTCACTCGGTGTATGAGAAGAGGAGAGGGCCTAGAACCAAGCCCTGGGGGACACCAGTAGTGAGAGTATGTGGTGCAGACACAGATCCTTTCCACGTCACCTGGTACAACCAGCCTGCCAGGTAGGATACAATCCAAGAGTGTGCAGAGCCTGAGACACCCAGCCCTGAGACGGTGGAGAGGAGGATCTGATGGTTCACAGTGTCGAAGGCAGCAGATAGATCTCGGAAATAAATAGTACCAGATAGGGGTTCTTTGGATTGTAACCATAGCAGAACACTTTTTGGTTCCATGGGCTATAGAACACTTTTTTGAAGGTTAATTATTAAACAAAGAATCATGCTGATAAGGTTCTAAATGGAACCTGTATGGTGCTATAAAGAACCTTTTCCTAAGGTTCTATAAAGAATCATAATGTTTTTCTTCCATATAGCACAATTTATAACCCTTTTTGGGGCTATAGAGAACACTTTTCTATGATTCTTCATGGAACCTTTATGGAGAATGGTTCTATACAGGGTTTTCTATTCTGGTCAGCCATATTATATTGTTACAATTCCATAGGTGTTATTGTGTTCATTGACAAGTTGAATCAAGTGAGCTACCTCTGGAACAGCTTGGGGTCCCAGAGGAGAGAATTGAGAACCACTGACTGATTTAGTCAACTGTTCTCAATTGTCACAAGGCCATACGCAAGACTTTCACAAGACTTTCAACACATTAGACAAACTGGAATGACACTTTCACTCAAGGTTGCACAAAAAAAGCTGTGTGCAAACCACGACATAAAATATTCTAATGAGCCACCTGTCCTAGATTTTGAATTATCACTAAAAGAGCAAAGAACCGTTTTGTGAACCGCAAATAACCATTGAAGAACTCATAGGGTTCTTTGAGTCATTATGGTTCCACATAAAATACATCACCCTTCCAAATGAACCCTCATTTTTTTTGTATGTACAAAACCAGCCTCAAGCCCTGAGGTGACTTCATATCAGCAGGTCACACACAGCACAGTCTCTGTGTGTGTGTGTGTGCGTGTGCTACATCCATATGTGTGTGTGTATGGATGTGTTCTGTACTACACGTGTGTTCTGTTCTTTTTGTTCTATAGGTTTGGATGAACTGATAAACATCTGGAACAGAACCAGAGTCATTCACCACACAGGCACTAATCCCTCTGGGTCAGATTGATTTTCCTCCACACGCACAGACACACACACACACAAACACACTGACTTCAACACACTCAAAAACAGATGGCCACACGACAAACAGTTACACGAGGACAGTCTTCCCTTGCATCCCGATAATCTCCAGACACACAGACGTGTGGAAATGAAAGGGAACCTAGCTAGAAAGATGAATGAAGTCATGGTCCAGAGCATTTTCCAGAAAGCCCAGGCGTCTGTGTAGTCCTACCTCTGGGCCTGTCAAACACTGGGCTACTATAAGGGGCTTCCAGGGGTTGGGGGAACATTATGTAATGGTTACATAACTACACCGCTGATGCATTGGGGTAATGATTAATCACTTACTGGGGAATCTGGGAATCTATAATTTGTTCTAGATCATTTCCATGTAAAAGGACCCATGAGCACCAACACGTGAAGTTCATAGGAGAATGTCAAATGAAAGCCAAGAGTCTATATTTTTGAGAAATTAAGGCATATATATAACTATTTCAACCATTTTCCCGTCCCACAAATTTGGAATAAGCAAGCGCTTCGATTTCTTGTTAAACTGATGAAAAAGAGGTCTTAGAAAAACGTCTACCAGAAAAAGTCTTCCAAGGTATTAGAAATACGTCAAAACACAATCATGTGGACGTAAAAGACCCCTGCCAACTAATATCAACACGTATATTTCATTTCGGATAGTTTTTTTTCTGCCTTCTGTAAGTTTAATACACATTTCCTTGTGCCTTGAAACCCACATATCTTTAAGATATTGTCCATTTTTCCCCCTATTGAGGGAGGATAATGAAAGTAAAAGGTAGATCTATCAATTAGTTATGGTCTTTTTACTGATATCAATTTTGTTCATGAATTATTAAGTGATTAAAACGCAAAATAATAATACACAAATCTACAAAGGAGGACATTGCATATTTCTGCCTTTGTGTACCTATTTACATTCATATCCATAATGATGCATTTCTGTGTAGTACAGATCAGGGACCCATGATGAAATCCCGTTACCGCAATTCTGTCATTGGGTGTAAATCCAATTCGCTTATTGCAATTCAATAACTAAAAGACATGGAATTGCCTTCTACATATATTACACTTCGGGGGGTAGTGGGGGGGGGGCAAGAGCAGAGACATGTGGAGAAAGTGCTTCCACAAGTAGATTGTTCATGGAGCACTTTTGGCTGTTGCTGTAAGAGCTTCTTCTAGTGTTCTTTAAGGTCACTCAACACAAGGGATGGCAGGATCTCAAAGTTTCAGTTTGCTTTTTTGTCTTGCTCTTGCTCTCTGTCCTTTTTTTTGTCTCCTTTCTTCTCCCTCCTTCTCTTTCCTCTTCTCTCCTATCACTTCTCTCTCTCACTCTCTCTCTCTCTCTCCTGCTCCCTCTCTCTCCCCCCTCCCTCCCCCTGTGGGTTTGTGACAGATGTGATTAACTGAGCCAGGTGAGGGGAGGGAAAATAACACACCTCCCAGGCTGGAATAAAGCTGGAATAAATGGTAAAAATGGGAATTCTGTGGTAATAATGCATTATTGTGTGGTTGTCCCTCAGTGTCACGGAGTGATTTGTATCCCAGTGCAGGCCAGCAGGCTTTAATGGGAGTCGGGCGATCTGGCTGATTTATTTACCTTCAGCCGCCCGTGTTACTTTTGGCTGAGCTGTGCCGAGGAGTGTGTGAGAATTCCTGGCGGGTTCCTGACTGTGTGTGTGTGTTTGGTATGTTTGTGTGTGTTTCTCTTTGAGTCATACCGAGGCAGGATTGTGTGTGTGTTTGAGAGAGTGTGTGTGTGTATGTATGTGTGTGTGGGGGTGCGTGTCTCGCTCACTCACTTAGAGGTACTGTAGGAGGAACAGGCCCTGTTTTGTTTGGGCCAGTGGGGAGGTTGGTGTTTGAGGTTGTCACTCAATTTATCGCCATGGTAACCTACCTCCCCTCCTCTCCGTTCCCTCTCATTAACACACACACACAAACGGATCGGGCCCCAAAATCTCCCTCTAATTCAATTATTTCTGTGGAACGTGCCAAGCAGCCACCACAGATCCGCTATTTAGATTGAGGTGTCATTTTTATGGAAGATAGTTTGGGCAATTTGCCAAAGTACTGTATAGTTCACTCAGCGGAAGAGAAATGTCAAACGATGTGGGTTCTGAAAGTGAAGCATCAGAGCATCAGAGGGCCAGTGTTGGAAAGTAAGAGCAAGTGTTGAAACATTAGGCTACTCCATCCATCCACCACTCATATGTCACACAAGTGCATATTAACTGACTCTTAGTCATAGTGTGTCATACTGTCAAATCATAGTGTAAAAAAAACGTATCGTCAAATCAAATCAAATGTTATTTGTCACATGCGCCAAATACAACGGGTGTAGACCTTACAGTGAAATGCTTACTTACGAGCCCTTAACCAACAATGCAGTTTTAAGAAAAATACCTACGAAAAAAAATATTGAAATAAAAGTAACAAATAATTAAAGAGCAGCTGTAAAATAACAACAGCGAGGCGATATAGTCTCACTATAGGCCAGACGGTGTTGGTGTGTGTGAGAATGGTGCGTGTGTGCAAGCGTGCATGTGCGTGTCTGAGTGTATTTCTGTGTGAGTGCGTATGTTCCTGTGTGTGTTTGTGTGCGCTTGCCTAGGGCGTGTGCGTGCATACGTGACTGAATGTATTTCTCAGAGGCGTCTCATTGATATGTTAGGTAGGAAGTGTGCACCAATATTGCATTTTAAAAGCCTGTTATATTAAATGAAGTATCCTTCATGGAGAATTGAATCAATGAAATTAATGAATAAAGATTTGATAAAGTGCCAAAATTCTGTATTTTG
Source organism: Salvelinus alpinus (assembly GCF_045679555.1). Taxonomy (NCBI): domain Eukaryota; kingdom Metazoa; phylum Chordata; class Actinopteri; order Salmoniformes; family Salmonidae; genus Salvelinus; species Salvelinus alpinus. Next base: position 46,820,304 of record NC_092112.1, read on the forward strand.
ACATGTGCACCCTCTATCAAATCAAATCAAATGTATTTATAAAGCCATTCTTACATCAGCTGATAAGTGCTGTACAGAAACCCAGCCTAAAACCCCAAACAGCAAGCAATGCAGGTGTAGAAGCACGGTGGCTAGGAAAAACTCCCTAGGAAGAAACCTAGAGAGGAACCAGGCTATGAGGGGTGGCCAGTCATCTTCTGCCTGTGCCGGATGGAGATTATAACAGAACGTGGCCAAGATCTTAAAATGTTCATAGATGACCAGCAGGGTCAAATAATAATAATCACAGTGGTTGTCGAGGGTGCAACAGGTCAGCACCTCAGGAGTAAATGTCAGTTGGCTTTTCATAGCCAATCATTCAGAGTATCTCTACCGCTCTTGCTGTCTTTAGAGAGTTGAAAACAGCAGGTCTGGGACAGCTAGCACGTCCGGTGAACAGGTCAGGGTTCCATAGCCGCAGGCAGAACAGTTGAAACTGGAGCAGCAGCACGGCCAGTGTCGTGGTAATTTCCTGTATTACTAAATGAGGAGAGTTTACAAACCGCATACAAGTCAGAGTTATATTTTAAAGTCCATCTTTAATTATATGAGCTTCACCATAGCCCTTTGCTTACAAAATAATTCTTAGTATCTTTTACAGCCAAGATACACCCCTCTCAACTCACATGACGAACCACAGATCTTAGAAACTTCACAAAGGGACTTTTACTTGAGAGAGGAGTATCCCATAGCCAGATAGCATTAGCTATAAATTATCGTTCAGTTTGGTCTCTTAGACGAGGTTCTAATCTCGTTATTGGTACTTCATAGTACTAAAACATTACCTCATCCAATGGCATATATCAATTGTAAACTTTAGATACCCCCATCTCAAATACACCCCCTCCTGTACAAGCTCACTGAGGGGAGTGAGCCTCTAGGTCATATACCATGAAAGTTCAACATCAGAGGGGTAATACAATGGTTCCAGACACTGCCGTACTCCTCCCCCCAATGGGAAAAGGAGGGAATGAATGGCATACAGGCATTGTGGAGCCCTTCACATGATTTAACAGATATATTCACATATGAAGACAATGTTCAAACTTGACTTCTCCCTTTCTGATATTCTGCATATTACCAGACATGTAAAAGACAAGCCTGACCTCTCCCCTCTCTGGGCCCCAAGTGACTTTTCCCTCGAGAAGAAAGGAAAATGCAACTGCCAACAGTATAGTCCAAAATAAGACATTTTAATGACAAGTATCTCACATAAGCATATTATGAAAGTAAATAAAACATCTGATTTATCTATGTTACCTAACTAATTCTGATTCAGCTACGACACCAGGTGGACTGGGGACAGCAAGGAGTCATCAGGCCAGATAGTCCTGAGGTATGGTCCTAGGGCTCAGGTCCTCTGAGAGAGAGAAAGAAAGAAAGAATAAGAGAGAGCATACTTAAATTCACACAGGACACCAGATAAGACATGAGAAATACTCCAGATATAACAGACTGACCCTAGCCCCCCGACACATAAACTACTGCAGCATAAATACTGGAGGCTGAGACAGGAGGGGTCGGGAGACACTGTGGCCCCCTCCGGACAGAGCCACAGGTAGGATATAACCCCACCCACTTTGCCAAAGCACAGCCCCCACACCACTAGAGGGATATCTTCAACCACCAACTTACCATCCTGAGACAAGACCGAGTATAGCCCACAAAGATCTCCGCATTGGCACAACCCAAGGGGGGGGCGCCAACCCAGACAGGAAGATCACGTCAGTGGCTCAACCCACTCATGTGACGCACCCCTCCTAGGGACGGCATGGAAGTGCACCAGTAAGCCAGTGACTCAGCCCCTGTAATAGGGTTAGAGGCAGAGAATCCCAGTGGAGAGAGTGGAACCGGCCAGGCAGAGACAGCAAGGGTGGTTCGTTGCTCCAGTGCCTTTCCGTTCACCTTCACACTCCTGGGCCAGACTACACTCAATCATAGGACCTACTGAAGAGATGAGTCTTCAATAAAGACTTCAAGGTTGAGATCGAGTCTGCGTCTCACATGGGTAGGCAGACCATTCCATAAAAATGGAGCTCTATAGGAGAAAGCCCTGCCTCCAGCTGTTTGCTTAGAAATTCTAGGGACAGTTAGGAGGCCTGCGTCTTGCGACCGTAGCGTACGTGTAGGTATGTACGGCAGGACCAAATCGGAAAGATAGGTAGGAGCAAGCCCATGCAATGCTTTGTAGGTTAGCAGAAAAACCTTTAAATCAGCCCTTGCCTTAACAGGAAGCCAGTGTAGGGAGGCTAGCACTGGAGTAATATGATACCATTTTTTGGTTCTAGTCAAGATTCTAGCAGCTGTGTTTAGCACTAACTGAAGTTTATTTAGTGCTTTATCCGGGTAGCCGGAAAGTAGAGTATTTCAGTAGTCTAACCTAGAAGTGACTAAAGCATGGATACATTTTTCTGCATAATTTTTGGACAGAAAGTTTCAGATTTTTGCAATGTTACGTAGATGGAAAAAAGCTGTCCTTGAAACAGTCTTGATATATTCATCAAAAGAGAGATCAGGGTTCAGAGTAACGCCGACGTCCTTCACAGTTTTATTTGAGACGACTGTACAACCATCAAGATTAATTGTCAGATTCAACAGAAGATCTCTTTGTTTCTTGGGACCTAGAACAAGCATCTCTCTTTTGTCCGAGTTTAAAAGTAGAACATTTGCAGACATCCACTTCCTTGCAGACATCCACTTCCTATTAGTGAAAACAATAGTGGTCCTAAAATGGAACCTTGAGGAACACCGAAATTTACAGTTGATTTGTCAGAGGACAAACCATCCACAGAGACAAACTGATAGCTTTCTGACAGATAAGATCTAAACCAGGCCAGAACTTGTCCGTGTAGACCAATTTGGGTTTCCAATGTCTCCAAAAGAATGTAGTGATCGATGGTATTAAAAGCAGCACTAAGGTCTAGGAGCACGAGGACAGATGCAGAGCCTCGGTCTGGCGCCATTAAAAGGTAATTTACCACCTTCACGAAGTGCAGTCTCAGTGCTATGATGGGGTCTAAAATCAGACTGAAGCGTTTCATATACGTACATTGTTTGTCTTCAGGAAGGCAGTGAGTTGCTGCGCAACAGCTTTTTCTATAATTTTTGAGAGGAATAGGAGATTCAGTATAGGCCGATAGTTTTTTATATTTTCTGGGTCAAGGTTTGCCTTTTTCAAGAGAGGCTTTATTACTGCCACTTTTAGTGAGTTTGGTACACATCCGGTGGATAGAGAGCCGTTTATTATGTTCAACATAGGAGGGCCAAGCACATGAAGCAGCTCTTTCAGTAGTTTAGTTGGAATAGGATCCAGTATGCAGCTTGAAGGTTTAGAGGCCATGATTGTTTTCATCATTGTGTCAAGAGATATAATACTAAAACACTTGAGTGTCTCCCTTGATCCTAGGTCCAGGCAGAGTAGTGCAGACTCAGGACAACTGAGCTTTGGAGGAATACGCAGATTTAAAGAGTAGTCCGTAATTTGCTTTCTAATGATCATGATCTTTTCCTCAAAGAAGTTCATGAATTTATCACTGCTGAAGTGAAAGCCATCCTCTCTTGGGGAATGCTGCTTTTTAGTTAGCTTTGTGACAATATCAAAAATAAATGTTGGATTGTTGTTATTTTCCTCAATTAAATTGGAAAAATAGGATGATCGAGCAGAAGTGAGGGCTCTTCGATACTGCACAGTACTGTCTTTCCAAGCTAGTCGAAAGACTTCCAGTTTGGTGTGGCGCCATTTCCGTTCCAATTATCTGGAAGCTTGTCTCAGAGCTCAGGTATTTTCTGTATACTAGGGAGCTAGTTTCTTATGACAAAGGTTTTTTGTTTTTAGGGGTGCGACTTCATCTAGGGTATTGTGCAAGGTTAAATTGAGTTCCTCAGTTAGGTGGTTAACTGATTTTTGTACTCTGACGTCCTTGGGTAGGCGGAGGGAATCTGGAAGGGCATCTAGGAATCTTTGGGTTGTCCGAGAATTTATAGCACAACTTTTGATGATCCTTGGTTGGGGTCTGAGCAGATTATTTGCTGCGATTGCAAACGTAATAAAATGGTGGTGCGATAGTCCAGGATTATGAGGAAAAACATTAAAATCCACAACATTTATTCCACGGAACAAAACTAGGTCCAGAGTATGACTGTGGCAGTGAGTCGGTCCGGAGACATGTTGGACAAAACACACTGAGTCGATGATGGCTCCGAAAGCCTTTTGGAGTGGGTCTGTGGACTTTTTCTATGTGAATATTAAAGTCCATTTAAAAAAAAATATTATCTGCCATGACTATAGGAATTCAGGGAACTCAGTGAGGAACACTGTATATGGCCCAGGAGGCCGGTAAGCAGTAGCTATAAAAAGTGATTGAGTAGGCTGCATAGATTTCATGACTAGAAGCTCAAAAGACGAAAACGTAGTTTTTTTGTAAATTGGAATTTGCTATCATAAATGTTAGCAACACCTCCGCCTTTGCAGGATGCACGGGGGATATGGTCACTAGTGTAACCAGGAGGTGAGGCCTCATTTAACACAGTAAATTCATCAGGCTTAAGCCATGTTTCAGTCAGGCCAATCACATCAAGATTATGATCAGAGATTAGTTCATTGACTATAACTGCCTTGGAAGTGAGGGATCTAACATTAAGTAGCCCTATTTTGAGTTTTGCCCAACCTAGGTCAAGGCACAGGCACGGTCTCAATGGGGATAGCTGAGCTGACTATATTTTGTTATTTTGTTGCTGTAACGATGTGCACTGAGAGTCGGAAAGCAAGTTCAGGGAGTGAGTGTTTTAATAAAATAAACGGAACATAATACAAAACAAGAAACACTAACAGCACACAGACATGAAACAGAAACAATAACGCCTGGGGAAGGAACCAAAGGGAGAGACATATATATAGGGAAGATAAATCAGGGAGGTGATGGATTCCAAGTGAGTCTGATAAGCTTATTCCTCTCATTTTGTGCACAAATTTGTTTACATCCCAGTTAGTGAACATTTCTCATTTGCCAAGACAGTCCATCCACCTGACAGGTGTGGAATATCAAAATGCTGATTAAACAGCATCATTATTACACAGGTGCACCTTGCGCTGGGGACAATAAAAGGCCACTCTAAAATGTGCAGTTTTGTCACACAACACATGAACTGTAACTCAGTAAAATCGTTGAAATTGTTGCATGTTGCGTTTATATATTTTTTCTGTGTAATATTGTGAAACTATTCCGTTAACAAATACGTGTCTTCGGAAAGTATGCAGACCCCTTGACTTTATCCACATTTTTATGTTACAGCTTTATTCTAAAATGGATCAAATAAAATCTCAGCAATCTACAATCTATACCCCATAATGACAAAGCGAAAACAGGTTTTCTGAAGTTTTTGCAAATATAAAAAAAACTGAAATACCTTATTTACATTAGTATTCAGACCCTTTGCTGTTAGACTCGAAATTGAGGTCAGGTGTATCTTATTTCCATTGATCATCCTTGAGATGTTTCTACAACTTGAATGGAGTCCACCTGTGGTGGATTGATCGGACAGGATTTGGAAAGGCACATACTTGTCTATATAAGGTCCCGCAGTTGACAGTGAATGTCAGAGCAAAAAACCAAGCCATGAGTTCGAAGAAAGTGTCCGTAGAGCTCCGAGACAGGATTGTGTCGAGGCACAGATCTGGGGAAGGGTACGAAAAATATCTGTAGCATTGAAGGACCCCAAGAACACAGTAGCCTCCATCATTCTTAAATGGAAGAAGTTTGGAACCACGAAGACTCTTCCTAGAGCAGGCCGCCCGGCCAAACTGAGTAATCGGGGGAGAAAGGCCTTGGTCAGGGAGGTGACCAAGAACCCGATGGTCACTCTGACAGAGCTCTAGAATTCCTCTGGAGATGGGGGAACTTTCCAGAAGGACAATCAGGCCTTTATGATAGAGTGGCCAAACGGAAGCCTCTCCTCAGTAAATGGCACATGACAGCCTTTTGATTCATATGTTGATGATGTAAAGAATATTTGCTGGTTTGTGGTGTGTAATGACACATTTATAAAACGACTTATTCCAGTTACTAATAAACACGCACCCATTAAGAAAGTGACTGTAAAAACTGTTAAATCCCCTTGGATTGATGAGGAATTGAAAAATGTTATGTTTGAGAGGGATGAGGCAAAAGGTATGGCAATTAAGTCTGGCAGCCCAACTGATTGGCAAACGTACTGCAAATTAAGAAATCATGTGACGAAAAAAAACGGGGGAAAAACTGCACTATGAAACAAATATAAATTATATAAAGAATGATAGTAAAAATCTTTGGGGCATCTTAAATGAAATTCTGGGGGGAAAAGCCACCTCGGCTCCTTCATTTATTGAATCAGCTGGCTCATTCATCAAAGCCCACTGATATTGCAAACTACTTTAATGACTTTTTCATTGGCAAGATAAGCAAAATTTGGGATGACATGCCATCATCAAACGCTGACACTACACATCCAAGTATATCGGACCAAATTATGAAAGACAAACTTTTGAATTCTGTAAAGTCAGTGTCTATCAACAATGACAAGCCACCAGGGTCTGACAATCCTAGATGGAAAATTACTGAGGATAATAGCAGACAATATTGCCACTCCTATTTGCCACATCTTCAATTTAAGCCTACTAGAGAGCGGGTGCCCTCAGGCCTGGAGGGAAGCTAAAGTCATTCCGCTACCCAAGAATAGTAAAGCCCCCTTTACTGGCTGAAATAGCCGACCAATCAGCCTGTTACCAATCCTTAGTAAACTTCTGGAAAAAAAATCAGATACAATGCTATTTTCCAGTAAACAAATTGACAACAGAATTTCAGCATGCTTATAGGGAAGGGCACTCAACAAGCACAGCACTTACACAAATGACTGATGATTGGTTGAGAGATTGATGTTAAAACGATTGTGGGGGCTGTCTTGTTAGACTTCAGTGCAGCTTTTGACATTATTGATCATAGTCTGCTGCTGGAAAAACGTATGTGTTATGGCTTTACACCCTCTGCTATAATGTGGATAAATAGTTCCTTGTCTAACAGAACACAGAGGGTGTTCTTTAATGGAAGCCTATCAAATATAATCCAGTTAGAATAAGGAATTCCCCAGGGTAGCTGTTTAGGCCCCTTGCTTTTTACATTTTTTACTAACGACATGCCACTGACTTTGAGTAAAGCCAGAGTTTCTATGTATGTGGATGACTCAACACTATACATGTCAGCTACTACAGCGACTGAAATGACTGCAACACTCAACAAAGAGCTGCAGTTAGTTTCAGAGTGGGTGGCAAGGAATAAGTTAGCCCTAAATATTTCTGAAACGTAAAGCATTGCATTTGGAACAAAACACTCACTAAACCCTAAACCTCAACTAATTCTTGTAAAAAATAATGTGGAAATTGAGCAAGTTGAGATGACTAAACTGCTTGGAGTAACCCTAGATTGTGAACTGTCATGGTCAAAACATATTGATGCAGTAGTAGCTAAGATGGGGAGAAGTCTGTCTATAATAAAGCGATGCTCTGCCTACTTAACAACACTATTAACAAGGCAGGTCCTACAGGCCCTAGTTTTGTCGCACCTTGACTACTGTTCAGTCGTGTGGTCAGGTGCCACAAAAAAGTACTTAGGAAATTTGCAATTGGCTCAGGACAGGGCAGCACGGCTGGCCCTTGGATGTACACAGGGAGCTAATATTAATAATATGCATGTCAATCTCACCTGGCTGAAAGTGGAGGAGAGATTGACTTCATCACTACTTTTATTTATGAGAGGTATTGACATGTTGAATGCACCGAGCTGTCTGTCTAAACTACTGGCACACAGCTCGGACACCAACGCATACCCCACAAGACATGCCACAAGAGGTCTCTTCATAGTTCCCTTTTCACAGTCCCCAGGTCAGAAGTTTACATACACTCAATTAGTATTTGGTAGCATTGCCTTTAAATTGTTTAAATGGGGTCAAACATTTTGGGTAGCCTTCCACAAGCTTCCCACAATAAGTTGGGTGCATTTTGGCTCATTCCTCCTGACTGATGTCTTGTGATGTTGCTTCAATATATCTACATAATTTTCCATCCTCATGATGCCATCTATTTTGTGAAGTGCACCAGTCCCTCTTGCAGCAAAACACCCCCACAACATGATGCTGCCACCCCTGTGCTTCACGGTTGGGATGGTGTTCTTCGGCTTGCAAGCCATCCCTTTTTCCTCCAAACATAACGATGGTCATTAATGGCCAAACACAATTTTTGTTTCATCAGACCAGAGGACATTTCCCCAAAAAGTACGATCTTTGTCCCCATGTGCAGTTGCAAACCATAGTCTGTCCTTTTTTATGGTGGTTTTGGAGCAGTGGCTTCTTCCCTGCTGAGCGGCCTTTCAGGTTATGTCGATATAGGACTCGTTTTACTGTGGATACAGATACTTTTGTACCTGTTTCCTCCAGCACTCTCACAAAGTCCTTTGCTGTTGTTCTGGGATTGATTTGCACTTTTCGCACCAAAGTACGTTCATCTCTAGGAGACAGAATGCGTATCGTTCCTGAACGGTATTTCGGTTGCGTGGTCCCATGGTGTTTATACTTGCATACAATTGTTTGTACAGATGAACGTGGTACCTTCAGGCGTTTGGAAATTGCTCCCAAGGATGAACCAGACTTGTGGAGTTCTACAATTTTGTTTTTGAGGTCCTGGCTTATATCTTTTGATTTTCCCATGATGTCAAGCAAAGAGGCACTGAGTTTGAAGGTAGGCCTTGAAATACATCCACAGGTACATCTCCAATTGACTCTCATGATGTCAATTAGCCTAGCAGAAGCTTCTAAAGCCATGACATAATTTTCTGGAATTTTCCAAGCTGTTTAAAGGCACAGTCAACTTAGTGTATGTAAACTTCTGACCCACTGGAATTGTGATACAGTGAATTATAAGTGAAATAATCTGTCTGTAAACAATTGTTGGAAAAATGACTTGTGTCATGCACAAAGTAGATGTCCTAACTGACTTGCCAAAACTATAGTTTGTTCACAAGAAATGTGTGGAGTGGTTGAAAAACCAGTTTTAATGACTCCAACCTAAGTGTATGTAAACTTCTGACTTCAACTGTATATATTTTTTTGACATTGAACATCTAGTAGTCAAATCATATTGTAAAAGCAGGTGAGCTGGTTCTACACTCTTTGGCAATTTTCTGTTTTTTTTTGTGGTGGAAAACTTAGAGGATCGAGCATAACACTTCAACCCTGTTACCCATAGATCGCTCTCGGAGCGTTCAGAGCTCACACTTGACGCTCTTGTATTTGGTGTTTTATTAGGATCCCCATTATTGTTTGCGAAAGCAGTAGATACACTTCCTGGGGTCCACAGAAAACATAACATATGACATAATATTATGACATTACATTAATAGACAAGAACAGCTCAAGGACAGAACTACATCAATTTAAAAAAGGCACACGTGGCCTACATATCAATACATACACACAAACTATCTAGGTCAAATAGGGGAGAGGCGTTGTTTTAAACATTTTTTTAATATAAACTTTATTTAAGGTAACACCAATAAATGTAGTCTCCTCAACTTGTTCAATAGCCACACCGTTTATTACCAGATTTAGCTGAGTTGTAGAATTTAGCGAAGGATTTGTACCAAATACAATGCTCTTAGTTTATCACTGGCCACCCATTCCAAAACAGACTTCAACTCTTTGTTAAGGGTTTCAGTGACTTCCTTATCTGTGGTTGCTGATGCGTATGTTTGAATCATCAGCATACAGTACATGAACACATATGCTTTTTTTAATGCCAGTGGCAGGTCATTGGTAAAAATAGAAAAGAGTAGAGGGCCTAGAGAGCTTCCCTGCAGTACAGCAGACTTTACATGTTTGACATTAGAGAATCTTCCATTAAAGAAAACCTTTTGAGTTCTATTAGATAGATAATTCTGAATCAATGATATGGCTGAGGTTGGAAAAGCCATATCAAATAGGTTCTCAACACAACAGGTTATGGTCAATAATGTCAAAGGCTGCACTGAAGTGCAGTACATGTTGAGTGCCCCCAGCTTGCTAGCTACTTAGAGTCACAAATGAGAGAACACCTCATTCTGAACATTTTACTCACCCTAGCAGGTAATCAAGTGGGTTAGTGACTTTAACTGTGTTACTGGCAACACTTTTATTCAGTTTTTAGTCGAGTTTAGGGCATTTGTGAGTTCCTCAACTATTCTGTGCTCTGGCACTCTCAAACCAGAGTGCTCCGAAATCAGAGTAGAGTTCCAGAGGGAATTTACGAACTAACAATTAAGATGAAATTGTCAACCCTGTCACTTTATAGGCAGTTACTCTAGTCTTTTTTAAATTGAACATCTTGAGATGGGAAGACATGTATTTTTATGAAGTTGAACATGTGCTATTCATGACAGAATGTTAAAATTAGGTGAAATCAAAAGCTTTTTTTGACCAAGTTACACTTCGACCCGAGTGTGTGTTTACGTGTGTGTGTGTGTGTGTGTGTGTGTGTGTGTGTGTGTGTGTGTGTGTGTGTGTGTGTGTGTGTGTGTGTGTGTGTGTGTGTGTGTGTGTGTGTGTGTGGACCCTACCCTAGAGGCCAGCGGAGGGTGTGTATGTTATATTTTGAAATGCCTCCTCCATTAATCAAAAGAGTTGGGTGAGCTTACACTGTCAGAGTCTCACAAGCTGTCTCAGTGAGCAGTGCTCTTAACCCAATACACACACACGCCCTAACACCACCTGGCCAGTATTGTCCAGACGTACTGTATAGGCGATGTTCGGGATTAAATAGACTGTTGTTTATAGGAACATACAGAGGGGTCTCTTTCTCCTTCTTCCTGACCCAGGCCTCTCCGAGCCACCAGAACAAGTCAGCAATGGCGGAGGAGAATGAGAACATTTTGGTTTGGAATCCACTCACTCTTTATCCAAATGTCCTACTTTTGCTCTCTCTCGCTTAGGCAATTTCATGTCAAATCAGTAGTCTTTAGTTTGGCCGGCAACCATTTCGGATAAACACCCACTAAAATACCAGCAATGCCACTCAACTGTGACGGGGAACACCAGTAAAAAGAGAAAGAAGGGAGAGAGAAAAAAAAGAGTAAGAAGAAGAAAGAGAGAGTGTGTGAGGATTCCCACTGTGACCGAGGACACACACTAACACACGAGCACGTCTAATTGAACACAGTTAATAACAACATCACACACTAGAGTAAACCCCGATGACACATGACCGTCACACACTAGAGTAGAACCCCGCTGACACATGACCGTCACACACTAGAGTAGAACCCCGCTGACACATGACCGTCACACACTAGAGTAGAACCACGCTGACACATGACCGTCACACACTAGAGTAGAACCCCGCTGACACATGACCGTCAGACACTAGAGTAGAACCCCGCTGACACATGACCGTCACACACTAGAGTAGAACCACGCTGACACATGACCGTCACACACTAGAGTAGAACCCCGCTGACACATGACCGTCACACACTAGAGTAGAACCCAGCTGACACATGACCGTCACACACTAGAGTAGAACCCCGCTGACACATGACCGTCACACACTAGAGTAGAACCCCGCTGACACATGACCGTCACACACTAGAGTAGAACCCCGCTGACACATGACCGTCACACAGGGCTGAGTATCAACACACACACATGACCGTCACACAGGGCTGAGTATCAACACACACACACACATGACCGTCACACAAGGCTGAGTATCAACACACACACATGACCGTCACACAGGGCTGAGTATCAACACACACACATGACCGTCACACAGGGCTGAGTATCAACACACACACATGACCGTCACACAGGGCTGAGTATCAACACACACACATGACCGTCACACACTAGAGTAGAACCCCGCTGACACATGACCGTCACACACTAGAGTAGAACCCCTCTGACACATGACCGTCACACACTAGAGTAAACCCCTCTGACACATGACCGTCACACACTAGAGTAGAACCCCGCTGACACATGACCGTCACACACTAGAGTAAACCCCTCTGACACATGACCGTCACACACTAGAGTAGAACCCCGCTGACACATGACCGTCACACACTAGAGTAGAACCCCGCTGACACATGACCGTCACACACTAGAGTAGAACCCCGCTGACACATGACCGTCACACACTAGAGTAGAACCCCTCTGACACATGACCGTCACACACTAGAGTAGAACCCCTCTGACACATGACCGTCACACACTAGAGTAGAACCCCGCTGACACATGACCGTCACACACTAGAGTAAAACCCCGCTGACACATGACCGTCACACACTAGAGTAAAACCACACTGACACATGACCGTCACACACTAGAGTAGAACCCCGCTGACACATGACCGTCACACACTAGAGTAGAACCACGCTGACACATGACCGTCACACATTAGAGTAGAACCCCGCTGACACATGACCGTCACACACTAGAGTAGAACCCCGCTGACACATGACCGTCACACATTAGAGTAGAACCCCGCTGACACATGACCGTCACACACTAGAGTAGAACCCCGCTGACACATGACCGTCACACACTAGAGTAGAACCCCTCTGACACATGACCGTCACACATTAGAGTAGAACCCCGCTGACACATGACCGTCACACACTAGAGTAGAACCACGCTGACATATGACCGTCACACACTAGAGTAGAACCCCTCTGACACATGACCGTCACACACTAGAGTAGAACCCCGCTGACACATGACCGTCACACACTAGAGTAGAACCCCGCTGACACATGACCGTCACACACTAGAGTAAAACCCCGCTGACACATGACCGTCACACACTAGAGTAGAACCCCTCTGACACATGACCGTCACACACTAGAGTAGAACCACGCTGACACATGACCGTCACACACTAGAGTAGAACCCCGCTGACACATGACCGTCACACACTAGAGTAAAACCCCGCTGACACATGACCGTCACACACTAGAGTAGAACCCCTCTGACACATGACCGTCACACACTAGAGTAAACCCCTCTGACACATGACCGTCACACACTAGAGTAGAACCCCGCTGACACATGACCGTCACACACTAGAGTAAAACCCCGCTGACACATGACCGTCACACACTAGAGTAGAACCACGCTGACACATGACCGTCACACACTAGAGTAGAACCCCGCTGACACATGACCGTCACACACTAGAGTAGAACCCCTCTGACACATGACCGTCACACACTAGAGTAGAACCCCACTGACACATGACCGTCACACACTAGAGTAGAACCACGCTGACACATGACCGTCACACACTAGAGTAGAACCCCGCTGACACATGACCGTCACACACTAGAGTAAAACCCCTCTGACACATGACCGTCACACACTAGAGTAAACCCCTCTGACACATGACCGTCACACACTAGAGTAGAACCCCTCTGACACATGACCGTCACACACTAGAGTAGAACCCCGCTGACACATGACCGTCACACACTAGAGTAGAACCCCGCTGACACATGACCGTCACACACTAGAGTAGAACCCCTCTGACACATGACCGTCACACACTAGAGTAGAACCCCTCTGACACATGACCGTCACACACTAGAGTAAAACCCCGCTGACACATGACCATCACACACTAGAGTAGAACCCCTCTGACACATGACCGTCACACACTAGAGTAAACCCCTCTGACACATGACCGTCACACACTAGAGTAAACCCCACTGACACATGACCGTCACACACTAGAGTAGAACCCCTCTGACACATGACCGTCACACACTAGAGTAAAACCCCGCTGACACATGACCGTCACACACTAGAGTAGAACCCCGCTGACACATGACCGTCACACACTAGAGTAGAACCACGCTGACACATGACCGTCACACACTAGAGTAGAACCCCGCTGACACATGACCGTCACACAGGGCTGAGTATCAACACACACACATGACCGTCACACAGGGCTGAGTATAAACACACACCCATGACCGTCACACAGGGCTGAGTATCAACACACACACATGACCGTCACACAGGGCTGAGTATCAACACACACACATGACCGTCACACAGGGCTCAGTATCAACACACACACATGACCGTCACACAAGGCTGAGTATCAACACACACACATGACCGTCACACAGGGCTGAGTATAAACACACACACATGACCGTCACACAGGGCTGAGTATCAACACACACACATGACCGTCACACAGGGCTGAGTATCAACACACACACATGACCGTCACACAGGGCTGAGTATCAACACACACACATGACCGTCACACAGGGCTGAGTATCAACACACACACATGACCGTCACACAAGGCTGAGTATCAACACACACACATGACCGTCACACAGGGCTGAGTATCAACACACACACATGACCGTCACACAGGGCTGAGTATCAACACACACACATGACCGTCACACAGGGCTGAGTATCAACACACACACATGACCGTCACACACTAGAGTAGAACCCCGCTGACACATGACCGTCACAAACTAGAGTAAACCCCTCTGACACATGACCGTCACACACTAGAGTAGAACCCCGCTGACACATGACCGTCACACACTAGAGTAGAACCCCGCTGACACATGACCGTCACACACTAGAGTAGAACCCCTCTGACACATGACCGTCACACACTAGAGTAGAACCCCGCTGACACATGACCGTCACACACAAGAGTAAACCCCTCTGACACATGACCGTCACACACTAGAGTAGAACCCCGCTGACACATGACCGTCACACACTAGAGTAGAACCCCTCTGACACATGACCGTCACACACTAGAGTAGAACCCCGCTGACACATGACCGTCACACACTAGAGTAGAACCCCGCTGACACATGACCGTCACACACTAGAGTAGAACCCCGCTGACACATGACCGTCACACACTAGAGTAGAACCCCGCTGACACATGACCGTCACACACTAGAGTAAACCCCTCTGACACATGACCGTCACACACTAGAGTAGAACCCCTCTGACACATGACCGTCACACACTAGAGTAGAACCCCGCTGACACATGACCGTCACACACTAGAGTAGAACCCCGCTGACACATGACCGTCACACACTAGAGTAGAACCCCTCTGACACATGACCGTCACACACTAGAATAAACCCCGCTGACACATGACCGTCACACACTAGAGTAGAACCCCTCTGACACATGACCGTCACACACTAGAGTAGAACCCCTCTGACACATGACCGTCACACACTAGAGTAGAACCCCGCTGACACATGACCGTCACACACTAGAGTAGAACCCCGCTGACACATGACCGTCACACACTAGAGTAGAACCCCGCTGACACATGACCGTCACACACTAGAGTAGAACCCCTCTGACACATGACCGTCACACACTAGAGTAGAACCCCTCTGACACATGACCGTCACACACTAGAGTAGAACCCCTCTGACACATGACCGTCACACACTAGAGTAGAACCCCTCTGACACATGACCGTCACACACTAGAGTAGAACCCCGCTGACACATGACCGTCACACACTAGAGTAAACCCCTCTGACACATGACCGTCACACACTAGAGTAGAACCCCTCTGACACATGACCGTCACACACTAGAGTAGAACCCCTCTGACACATGACTGTCACACACTAGAGTAGAACCCCTCTGACACATGACCGTCACACACTAGAGTAGAACCCCTCTGACACATGACGGTCACACACTAGAGTAGAACCCCTCTGACACATGACCGTCACACACTAGAGTAGAACCCCTCTGACACATGACCGTCACACACTAGAGTAGAACCCCGCTGACACATGACCGTCACACACTAGAGTAAACCCCTCTGACACATGACCGTCACACACTAGAGTAGAACCCCGCTGACACATGACCGTCACACACTAGAGTAGAACCCCACTGACACATGACGGTCACACACTAGAGTAGAACCCCGCTGACACATGACCGTCACACACTAGAGTAGAACCCCGCTGACACATGACCGTCACACACTAGAGTAGAACCCCGCTGACACATGACCGTCACACACTAGAGTAGAACCCCTCTGACACATGACCGTCACACACTAGAGTAGAACCCCGCTGACACATGACCGTCACACACTAGAGTAGAACCCCGCTGACACATGACCGTCACACACTAGAGTAGAACCCCTCTGACACATGACCGTCACACACTAGAGTAGAACCCCGCTGACACATGACCGTCACACACTAGAGTAAACCCCTCTGACACATGACCGTCACACACTAGAGTAGAACCCCTCTGACACATGACCGTCACACACTAGAGTAAAACCCCGCTGACACATGACCGTCACACACTAGAGTAGAACCCCGCTGACACATGACCGTCACACACTAGAGTAGAACCACGCTGACACATGACCGTCACACACTAGAGTAGAACCCCGCTGACACATGACCGTCACACAGGGCTGAGTATCAACACACACACATGACCGTCACACAGGGCTGAGTATAAACACACACCCATGACCGTCACACAGGGCTGAGTATCAACACACACACATGACCGTCACACAGGGCTGAGTATCAACACACACACATGACCGTCACACAGGGCTGAGTATCAACACACACACATGACCGTCACACAAGGCTGAGTATCAACACACACACATGACCGTCACACAGGGCTGAGTATAAACACACACACATGACCGTCACACAGGGCTGAGTATCAACACACACACATGACCGTCACACAGGGCTGAGTATCAACACACACACATGACCGTCACACAGGGCTGAGTATCAACACACACACATGACCGTCACACAGGGCTGAGTATCAACACACACACATGATCGTCACACAAGGCAGAGTATCAACACACACACATGACCGTCACACAGGGCTGAGTATCAACACACACACATGACCGTCACACAGGGCTGAGTATCAACACACACACATGACCGTCACACAGGGCTGAGTATCAACACACACACATGACCGTCACACACTAGAGTAGAACCCCGCTGACACATGACCGTCACACACTAGAGTAAACCCCTCTGACACATGACCGTCACACACTAGAGTAGAACCCCGCTGACACATGACCGTCACACACTAGAGTAGAACCCCGCTGACACATGACCGTCACACACTAGAGTAGAACCCCTCTGACACATGACCGTCACACACTAGAGTAGAACCCCGCTGACACATGACCGTCACACACAAGAGTAAACCCCTCTGACACATGACCGTCACACACTAGAGTAGAACCCCGCTGACACATGACCGTCACACACTAGAGTAGAACCCCGCTGACACATGACCGTCACACACTAGAGTAGAACCCCGCTGACACATGACCGTCACACACTAGAGTAGAACCCCGCTGACACATGACCGTCACACACTAGAGTAGAACCCCGCTGACACATGACCGTCACACACTAGAGTAAACCCCTCTGACACATGACCGTCACACACTAGAGTAGAACCCCTCTGACACATGACCGTCACACACTAGAGTAGAACCCCGCTGACACATGACCGTCACACACTAGAGTAGAACCCCGCTGACACATGACCGTCACACACTAGAGTAGAACCCCTCTGACACATGACCGTCACACACTAGAATAAACCCCGCTGACACATGACCGTCACACACTAGAGTAGAACCCCTCTGACACATGACCGTCACACACTAGAGTAGAACCCCTCTGACACATGACCGTCACACACTAGAGTAGAACCCCGCTGACACATGACCGTCACACACTAGAGTAGAACCCCGCTGACACATGACCGTCACACACTAGAGTAGAACCCCTCTGACACATGACCGTCACACACTAGAGTAGAACCCCGCTGACACATGACCGTCACACACTAGAGTAGAACCCCTCTGACACATGACCGTCACACACTAGAGTAGAACCCCTCTGACACATGACCGTCACACACTAGAGTAGAACCCCTCTGACACATGACCGTCACACACTAGAGTAGAACCCCTCTGACACATGACCGTCACACACTAGAGTAGAACCCCGCTGACACATGACCGTCACACACTAGAGTAAACCCCTCTGACACATGACCGTCACACACTAGAGTAGAACCCCTCTGACACATGACCGTCACACACTAGAGTAGAACCCCTCTGACACATGACTGTCACACACTAGAGTAGAACCCCTCTGACACATGACCGTCACACACTAGAGTAGAACCCCTCTGACACATGACGGTCACACACTAGAGTAGAACCCCTCTGACACATGACCGTCACACACTAGAGTAGAACCCCTCTGACACATGACCGTCACACACTAGAGTAGAACCCCGCTGACACATGACCGTCACACACTAGAGTAAACCCCTCTGACACATGACCGTCACACACTAGAGTAGAACCCCGCTGACACATGACCGTCACACACTAGAGTAGAACCCCGCTGACACATGACCGTCACACACTAGAGTAAACCCCTCTGACACATGACCGTCACACACTAGAGTAGAACCCCTCTGACACATGACCGTCACACACTAGAGTAAACCCCGCTGACACATGACCGTCACACACTAGAGTAGAACCCCTCTGACACATGACCGTCACACACTAGAGTAGAACCCCGCTGACACATGACCGTCACACACTAGAGTAGAACCCCTCTGACACATGACCGTCACACACTAGAATAAACCCCGCTGACACATGACCGTCACACACTAGAGTAGAACCCCTCTGACACATGACCGTCACACACTAGAGTAGAACCCCTCTGACACATGACCGTCACACACTAGAGTAGAACCCCTCTGACACATGACCGTCACACACTAGAGTAAACCCCTCTGACACATGACCGTCACACACTAGAGTAGAACCCCTCTGACACATGACCGTCACACACTAGAGTAGAACCCCGCTGACACATGACCGTCACACACTAGAGTAGAACCCCTCTGACACATGACCGTCACACACTAGAGTAGAACCCCTCTGACACATGACCGTCACACACTAGAGTATAACCCCGCTGACACATGACCGTCACACACTAGAGTAAACCCCGCTGACACATGACCGTCACACACTAGAGTAGAACCCCTCTGACACATGACCGTCACACACTAGAGTAGAACCCCGCTGACACATGACCGTCACACACTAGAGTAGAACCCCTCTGACACATGACCGTCACACACTAGAATAAACCCCGCTGACACATGACCGTCACACACTAGAGTAGAACCCCTCTGACACATGACCGTCACACACTAGAGTAGAACCCCTCTGACACATGACCGTCACACACTAGAGTAGAACCCCTCTGACACATGACCGTCACACACTAGAGTAGAACCCTCTGACACATGACCGTCACACACTAGAATAAACCCCTCTGACACATGACCGTCACACACTAGAGTAGAACCCCTCTGACACATGACCGTCACACACTAGAGTAGAACCCCTCTGACACATGACCGTCACACACTAGAGTAGAACCCTCTGACACATGACCGTCACACACTAGAATAAACCCCGCTGACACATGACCGTCACACACTAGAGTAGAACCCCTCTGACACATGACCGTCACACACTAGAATAAACCCCGCTGACACATGACCGTCACACACTAGAGTAGAACCCCTCTGACACATGACCGTCACACACTAGAGTAGAACCCCTCTGACACATGACCGTCACACACTAGAGTAGAACCCCGCTGACACATGACCGTCACACACTAGAGTAGAACCCCTCTGACACATGACCGTCACACACTAGAGTAGAACCCCGCTGACACATGACCGTCACACACTAGAGTAGAACCCCTCTGACACATGACCGTCACACACTAGAGTAGAACCCCTCTGACACATGACCGTCACACACTAGAGTAGAACCCCTCTGACACATGACCGTCACACACTAGAGTAAACCCCTCTGACACATGACCGTCACACACTAGAGTAGAACCCCTCTGACACATGACCGTCACACACTAGAGTAAACCCCTCTGACACATGACCGTCACACACTAGAGTAGAACCCCTCTGACACATGACCGTCACACACTAGAGTAGAACCCCTCTGACACATGACCGTCACACACTAGAGTAGAACCCCTCTGACACATGACCGTCACACACTAGAGTAGAACCCTGCTGACACATGACCGTCACACACTAGAGTAGAACCCCGCTGACACATGACCGTCACACACTAGAGTAGAACCCCACTGACACATGACGGTCACACACTAGAGTAGAACCCCGCTGACACATGACCGTCACACACTAGAGTAGAACCCCTCTGACACATGACCGTCACACACTAGAGTAGAACCCCGCTGACACATGACCGTCACACACTAGAGTAGAACCCCGCTGACACATGACCGTCACACACTAGAGTAGAACCCCTCTGACACATGACCGTCACACACTAGAGTAGAACCCCGCTGACACATGACCGTCACACACTAGAGTAGAACCCCTCTGACACATGACCGTCACACACTAGAGTAAACCCCTCTGACACATGACCGTCACACACTAGAGTAGAACCCCGCTGACACATGACCGTCACACACTAGAGTAGAACCCCGCTGACACATGACCGTCACACACTAGAGTAGAACCCCTCTGACACATGACCGTCACACACTAGAGTAGAACCCCTCTGACACATGACCGTCACACACTAGAGTAGAACCCCTCTGACACATGACCGTCATACACTAGAGTAGAACCCCGCTGACACATGACCGTCACACACTAGAGTAGAACCCCGCTGACACATGACCGTCACACACTAGAGTAGAACCCCGCTGACACATGACCGTCACACACTAGAGTAGAACCCCGCTGACACATGACCGTCACACACTAGAGTAGAACCCCTCTGACACATGACCGTCACACACTAGAGTAAACCCCGCTGACACATGACCGTCACACACTAGAGTAGAACCCCGCTGATACATGACCGTCACACACTAGAGTAGAACCCCGCTGACACATGACCGTCACAAACTAGAGTAGAACCCCTCTGACACATGACCGTCACACACTAGAGTAGAACCCCGTCTGACACATGACCGTCACACACTAGAGTAGAACCCCGCTGACACATGACCGTCACACACTAGAATAGAACCCCTCTGACACATGACCGTCACACACTAGAGTAGAACCCCGCTGACACATGACCGTCACACACTAGAGTAGAACCCCTCTGACACATGACCGTCACACACTAGAGTAGAACCCCGCTGACACATGACCGTCACACACTAGAGTAGAACCCCTCTGACACATGACCGTCACACACTAGAGTAGAACCCCTCTGACACATGACCGTCACACACTAGAGTAGAACCCCTCTGACACATGACCGTCACACACTAGAGTAGAACCCCTCTGACACATGACCGTCACACACTAGAGTAGAACCCCGCTGACACATGACCGTCACACACTAGAGTAGAACCCCTCTGACACATGACCGTCACACACTAGAGTAGAACCCCGCTGACACATGACCGTCACACACTAGAGTAGAACCCCGCTGACACATGACCGTCACACACTAGAGTAGAACCCCTCTGACACATGACCGTCACACACTAGAGTAGAACCCCGTTGACACATGACCGTCACACACTAGAGTAGAACCCCGCTGACACATGACCTTCACACACTAGAATAGAACCCCTCTGACACATGACCGTCACACACTAGAGTAGAACCCCGCTGACACATGACCGTCACACACTAGAGTAGAACCCCTCTGACACATGACCGTCACACACTAGAGTAAACCTCTCTGACACATGACCGTCACACACTAGAGTAGAAACCCGCTGACACATGACCGTCACACACTAGAGTAGAACCCCGCTGACACATGACCGTCACACACTAGAGTAGAACCCCGCTGACACATGACCGTCACACACTAGAGTAGAACCCCGCTGACACATGACCGTCACACACTAGAGTAGAACCCCGCTGACACATGACCGTCACACACTAGAGTAGAACCCCGCTGACACATGACCATCACACACTAGAGTAAACCCCTCTGACACATGACCGTCACACACTAGAGTAGAACCCCGCTGACACATGACCGTCACACACTAGAGTAGAACCCCTCTGACACATGACCGTCACACACTAGAGTAGAACCCCTCTGACACATGACCGTCACACACTAGAGTAGAACCCCTCTGACACATGACCGTCACAAACTAGAGTAGAACCCCTCTGACACATGACCGTCACACACTAGAGTAGAACCCCGCTGACACATGACCGTCACACACTAGAGTAGAACCCCGCTGACACATGACCGTCATACACTAGAGTAAACCCCGCTGACACATGACCGTCACACACTAGAGTAGAACCCCGCTGATACATGACCGTCACACACTAGAGTAGAACCCCGCTGACACATGACCGTCACACACTAGAGTAAACCCCTCTGACACATGACCGTCACACACTAGAGTAGAACCCCGCTGACACATGACCGTCACACACTAGAGTAGAACCCCGCTGACACATGACCGTCACACACTAGAGTAGAACACCGCTGACACATGACCGTCACACACTAGAGTAGAACCCCTCTGACACATGACCGTCACACACTAGAGTAGAACCCCGCTGACACATGACCGTCACACACTAGAGTAGAACCCCTCTGACACATGACCGTCACACACTAGAGTAGAACCCTCTGACACATGACCGTCACACACTAGAGTAGAACCCCGCTGACACATGACCGTCACACACTAGAGTAGAACCCCTCTGACACATGACCGTCACACACTAGAGTAAACCCCTCTGACACATGACCGTCACACACTAGAGTAGAACCCCGCTGACACATGACCGTCACACACTAGAGTAGAACCCCTCTGACACATGACCGTCACACACTAGAGTAGAACCCCTCTGACACATGACCGTCACACACTAGAGTAGAACCCCTCTGACACATGACCGTCACACACTAGAGTAGAACCCCGCTGACACATGACCGTCACACACTAGAGTAAACCCCTCTGACACATGACTGTCACACACTAGAGTAGAACCCCGCTGACACATGACCGTCACACACTAGAGTAGAACCCCGCTGACACATGACCGTCACACACTAGAGTAGAACCCCGCTGACACATGACCGTCACACACTAGAGTAGAACCCCGCTGACACATGACCGTCACACACTAGAGTAGAACCCCTCTGACACATGACCGTCACACACTAGAGTAGAACCCCGCTGACACATGACCGTCACACACTAGAGTAGAACCCCGCTGACACATGACGGTCACACACTAGAGTAGAACCCCTCTGACACATGACCGTCACACACTAGAGTAGAACCCCTCTGACACATGACCGTCACACACTAGAGTAGAACCCCTCTGACACATGACCGTCACACACTAGAGTAGAACCCCGCTGACACATGACCGTCACACACTAGAGTAGAACCCCTCTGACACATGACGGTCACACACTAGAGTGGAACCCCGCTGACACATGACCGTCACACACTAGAGTAGAACCCCGCTGACACATGACCGTCACACAGGGCTGAGTATCAACACACACAGATGACCGTCACACAGGGCTGAGTATCAACACACACAGATGACCGTCACACAGGGCTGAGTATCAACACACACAGATGACCGTCACACAGGGCTGAGTATCAACACACACACACACACATGACCGTCACACAGGGCTGAGTATCAACAACACACACACACACACATATGACCGTCACACAGGGCTGAGTGTCAACACACACACATGAACGTCACACAGGGCTGAGTATCAACACACACACACACACACGCATGACCGTCACACAGGGCTGAGTATCAACACACACATGACCGTCACACAGGGCTGAGTATCAACACACACACATGACCGTCACACAGGGCTGAGTATCAACACACACACATGACCGTCACACAGGGCTGAGTATCAACACACACCCATGACCGTCACACAGGGCTGAGTATCAACACACACACATGACCGTCACACAGGGCTGAGTATCAACACACACACACACACATGACCGTCACACAGGGCTGAGTATCAACACACACACATGACCGTCACACAGGGCTGAGTTTCAACACACACACATGACCGTCACACAGGGCTGAGTATCAACACACACACACATGACCGTCACACAGGGCTGATTAGACTGACGTAATCTGTTTTGATACACTTTCACTTTCACTTTCTTACACATTTTGTATATTGTAGGCTACCCCCAACTGATTCTGACTTTGACTATAGGCTTGACAAACACACATATACGCACTCACACACATTAGCGCAATTGTTACATGCCCACTCTCAGCAATGGGAGCACACACACATTCTCACTGTCAGTGACAGCTACACACACAAGCACACAGTAGACCAGGAGTTCCCAAACTCTTTTGGCCCGTGACCCCATTTTGATATGAAATATGTGACCCCACCGTGTAAAAAAAGTTATGTACAGTGGCTTGCGAAAGTATTCACCCCCCTTGGCATTTTTCCTATTTTGTTGCCTTACAACCTGGAATTAAAATACATTTTGGGGGGGGTTTGTATCATTTGATTTACACAACATACCTACCACTTTGAAGATGCAAAATATTTTTTATTGTGAAACAAACAAGAAATAACACAGAAAAATCTGAATTTGAGCTTGCATAACTATTCACCCCCCCCAAAGTCAATACTTTGTAGAGCCACCTTTTGCAGCAATTACAGCTATAAGTCTCTTGAGGTATGTCTATATAAGCTTGGCACATCTAGCCAATGGGATTTTTTCCCATTCTTCAATGCAAAACTGCTCCAGCTCCTTCAAGTTGGATGGGTTCCGCTGGTGTACAGCAATCTTTAAGTCATACCACAGATTCTCAATTGGATTGAGGTCTTCGCTTTGACGAGACCATTCCAAGATATTTAAATGTTTCCCCTTAAACTACTCGAGTGTTGCTTTAGCAGTATGCTTAGGGTCATTGTCCTGCTGGAAGGTGAACCTCCATCCCAGTCTCAAATCTCTGGTTTCCCTCAAGAATTTCCCTATATTTAGCGCCATCCATCATTCCTTCAATTCTGACCAGATTCCCAGTCCCTGCCGATGAAAAACATCCCCAGCATGATGCTGCCACCACCATGCTTCACTGTGGGGATGGTATTCTTTGGGTGATGAGAAGTGTTAGGTTTGCTCCAGACATAGCGTTTCCCTTGATTGCCAAAAAGCTACATTTTAGTCTCATCTGACTTCCATATGTTGGTGGAGTCTCCCACATGCCTTTGGCGAACACCAAACGTGTTTGCTTATTTTTTTCTCTAAGCAATGGCTTTTTTCTGGCCACTCTTCCGGAAAGCTCTGTGGAGTGTATGGCTTAAAGTGGTCCTATGGACAGATACTCCCATCTCCGCTGTGGAGCTTTGCAGCTCCTTCAGGGTTATCTTTGGTCTCTTTGTTGCCTCTCTGATTAATGCCCTCCTTGCCTGGTCGATGAGTTTTGGTGGGTGGCCCTCTCTTGGCAGGTTTGTTGTGGTGCCATATTCTTTCCATTTTTTAATAATGTATTTAATGGTGCTCTGTGGGATGTTCAAAGTTTCTGATATTTTTTTATAACCCAACCCTGATCTGTACTTCTCCACAACTTTGTCCCTGACCCGTTTAGAGAGCTCCTTGGTCTTCATAGTGCAGCTTGCTTGGTGGTGCCCCTTGCTTAGTGGTGTTGCAGACTCTGGGGTCTTTCAGAACAGGTGTATATAAAAACTGAGATCATGTGACAGATCAGATGACACTTAGATTGCACACAGGTGTACTTTATTTAACTAATTATGTGACTTCTGAAGGTAGTTGGTTGCACCAGATCTTATTTAGTGACTTCATAGCAAAGGGGGTGAATACATATGCACGCACCACTTTTCCGTTTTTAATTTTAATTTTTAACTTTTTAACTATTTCTTTTTTTCATTTCACTACACCAATTTTGACAATTTTTTGTATGTCCATTAAATTAAATCCAAACAGGTTGTAATGCAACAAAATTTGAAAAACACCAAGGGGATGAATATTTTTGCAAGGTACTGTAGTCAACTGCCAATGTTAACTTTTTTTATTGGGGCTATGACAGTCGATTACAAATCAGTCTGACAGTACTTTTGACATTATTTCAATCTGAAGACAGTATTGTTTGAAGTGACTGAAATGCATCAGAATGTTTTTGGGAAGTTTGGAAGAACATAAGGCAATTATTTTGTATGATCAGCATTGAACATCATCATTGAAGCCAGTCTGATTTAGTGCCTGGTCTTGTCCATTCTTTACTAGTGAGTCCTGCGCGGCTTGTGGCCATTGTAGAGGGAAACATTATCTATAGTAGTCATAATATTTTGTAGCTTAAACCATTCAAAAGATAGACACATTTGTAGGAAGAAAACAGAAACTGCTCTGTTTATACAATCGCATCTAGCGACTACCGGAGGTTCTATGAACCAAGCTCAATTCATTTATTTCAGAGTTTCTCTCGCGACCCCATTTTCAAATCAGGACCCCTAGTTTGGGAAACGCTGCAGTGGACAGACACAAGCAAAGCCTTGTTGAGCCAGCCGGTCACGTACGTGTGATTTTTGGCACTGACTTGGCCTTCTCCGCTCCACTACTACACACACCAGCAGGACCATTCCACACTTCATGTCTAAGGATATTAAAAACAACATGCTGATTATACTCGTTCATATTTGATTCCCCCATACTGACAGATTTAGTGTTGGAGCCTCTTTAACTAGAGGAAAGGGTGCCATCCCATTGGACCAGACCTAGGTGCCACACAGGTTTTAGGTTTCTGTAGAAATGGATTGGCCTGGTCATTGATCGGTTCAGTTGTCATTCAGGACCTCAGGATGCCCAGTAGGGTTGCCAGTTGTCGACCAGTCTGGATTCTGTGTGAGGGTTGCCAAGTAATGAGATTGATGGAAAATCCAATTTTCAAGAGGTCCGACGGAGCTCCAGGAGGCAGTGCCTTTTGGCATCGGCCAGTTGTTCTTGTGTTTCAGCAGCAGACTTAGCAACCTTATCCTGACCTGTAGGATAGGGATTTGGCTCCTGTTGTGTACAGTCCAGAGGAATGGCATTACATATTGACTATGGCATTACATATTATACTGACTTAAAACTAAGGTTGTTTGTCAATATTTTCAAGTTGCTTCTTGTACCTGTCTCCTTTCTTTCTTTCTTTCTTTCTTTCTTTCTTTCTTTCTTTCTTTCTTTCTTTCTTTCTTTCTTTCTTTCTTTCTCTCATACTTATTTACCTGGCAGTTGAAACCAAGCCAAGCAACGGCTTCCTCTATATTGTCTTCACAAAAGTCTCCAGTCAGATTAGTTTGCAATCTATAGAGGAAGGAAATGAGGCAGGTTTAAACTGTTGAGACACACCCCAAGTGTATGTGCATTATTTGGGAGTCCCCACTGAGATCAAGGACTCTTTTGCAAGGGAGCCCTAGTCTCGAAAACCCGACCCTACGCAACACAGTGACTAGGGTCTGGTTTCAATGATGGAGTCTTTTGGCATAGAGGAACTACGTCACTACTTTATCTGCTTTAATAAAATACAGAATATTAGCTAGCAAGATGGAGATCACGGTGGGTATTTTTAATGAGTGCATTTCACAAGTGGCTAGTTTGCATCATCTACCTTAACTAAAACCACTGCAAAGATTTTGCCTGCAAACGTTGTTTTTGAATCACGACGTTCTGGCATGTCTGCCTTGTGATTTGTTGGGAGTGTCGCTGGATATATTTTTTGAAGCCAGACCCTCGTCATTGTGTTGCCATGGGTCGGGTTTCGAGACTAAGGGAACCGTGCACACACACAATTGACAAAATACAGAATACAATATAATACAAATATACAAAATTATAAACACACTCAATGAAAACAATCACATTCCTCAGCAAAGAGGTCCCCAATCAGCATATTTAACTCCTCGAGGTGCACCAGTACATCCAATTGAAGGGAACTCTGTAGACTGTTCCATACATGGGGTGCAAAGAACTGATTTACCTAACTTTTAGGAGACTGAAGGGATTTCCAGAGTTAGCCATCCCTGGTAACTCGGATGTCTAAAAGTTATTATTGATGTTAGGTGTGGCTTGAGTTTTTGTAAGAGAGCTGAACCTATTTCTATAGAAGAAGCCCATTTTTATTCGGAACTTCTTCACTAACTCATCGATATGCTTTCTAAAAGACAGCTTGCCGTCTTTTAAAAACATCCCACGGTCACCAAGTGAACACACTGGTCATCAACCAGTCCAAAAAGAAGCTTGTTTTAACTACATTCCGTGGTAACTTCTCCTGTTTGGGAAAACAACAAGCGGCCCTCCCTAATGTGCAGCGGCTGATGCTCTGTTTGCTTACCTGTTTTGTGCACATGCTGTTTTGTTAACCCGGTTTAGGGGTCATCAAAGAGGGAATGTGTTTCACATGACTCGCTCTAGGCCTGGAGAGCTGCCTGTGTGCCTGCCAGAGAGAGAGCCAGGTGTCAGTCGGGTAGGATGGATTTTTTTTGTTGTCCGTTTTAGTTTTTTTTCTTGCAAAATTGTTAAGGCAGGTTAGAGGGGTTTGAGGAGTGTAAGCTGATCCTAGGTCTGTGCTTAAGGGCATTTTTTTACGAGGAAGAGAAGTGAAGACAATGATAACTTACATCCAGAGTGACGATGACAGTGATTCAATGGTTCACAATGGCGATCTTCCACTTCTTTCACCAGGAGCCCGAGCTCACTGTGACTGCAGAAAGTTCTGTTTTTCCTCTGTGTACTGTTGTATATGCCTGCTTTCCTTGTTCATCATCATCAGAGAGCATTTTTTTATGGTGCATGTGGAGCTGTGACTCAACCTCATGATTCAATAATTGGCATAATTAGAACACCCAATGAATAATGAATGGCTCCATTCTCTGGAGGTTACTAATGCTCTCGCTGGGTATGGCATGGGCCAATGCAATAACATTGTAATAACGCTGTAATAACACACTGGGTCATTATGATCCATTACTGCATTATGTTTTCAGTGTTAGGAAGGGAAAGTTTCAGGCTGTTAACTGTTATGGCTGTTTAAGGTTTGATGAACGATGACGGACAGAAGTCATAAAACTCTGTGTGGAATCGTGTGACTGACTAAATAGCCCGGCTATAGCCTCTTCTAAATAGCCTACTGTTTTCAAACTTGACAATGAATGAACACATACATAAACACAATTGTTGAAAGTTAAAAAATTTGAAGTTATTTCGGCAGTGTAGTTGAAAAGTAGTTGAAAAGTGAAAAGTTGAAAAGTAGAGCTCTGCTCTCTGTTTTAGAGTGGCTCTCTTCAGCCAAGGAATGCCGGCACAGTTTTCTTTGGGGTGATGAGAGTATTAGGTGTGGTATTTCACGACTGCCAGATTGAAAACTCTCTGCACAACCCTTTCCAACTGTCCAAAACAGGCCACCAGAAAAAAAACTCTGCTTCCTCCACATATGAAGAAGCAGTCAAATACTTTGTCCAAGTCAACAAATCAGCATTAACCCCAAGAAAACGCAGATTTATTGAGAGTGTTGCAATTTGAAAACTCCCCTACAGCGCCCCTCAAGTCTTTTCACCACATCATTTAGGCTTTGGACCTCGATCATTCTGGAAAGAACTGAACAGCAGTACATAAAACACATGTTTTATGAAGTAAAAATTAGGTGGGTTTCACTTGTCTGCAAAATCATAAAATATTTTGCCTGTTTAATAGTATGTTTTTTTTCTTATTTTCTTAATACAAACTCTTTGTAGAGAGTCTGTGTTGAGGCCCATATGGAGGTGTGGGTACTGGGTAGAGTTTTGCCCCCAGACTGTGTGCTGTTGTCTAGGGTTGCCAGGGCACTGACGACGGCTGGTTGTGGTGGCATCAATGGCAGTGGTAGTGGATTAGAGGGTGGGTGGCAACAGGCCTGCGGTTAAAGTGTGGGACCTGGCTGGCTGTGCCATCATCAGTCATAGCCTTTGGGG
Source organism: Salvelinus alpinus (assembly GCF_045679555.1). Lineage (NCBI taxonomy): Eukaryota > Metazoa > Chordata > Actinopteri > Salmoniformes > Salmonidae > Salvelinus > Salvelinus alpinus. The sequence goes on from NC_092112.1 coordinate 46,850,529, forward strand.
AACAGCCAGGGGTCTGCTGCTTTACTGAACGGCTTTGACTGGCTTTACAGAAAAGCCTGCATGTTGACATGATCTTTGAACAGTCAATATTCAATGCATTGAATATTTGACATAAACAAGTTTATTTTGTCTTTAGATCAATTCCATTATCATATTAATGATCACTCTGTTTCCCAAGGCCCTTGTGAAGAACTAACGGGAACCTATTTGGGAAGTTTGGTTTGTTGACTTTGGCTGGTGTTTAAATGCTCCACATTCCTCTGTTTATAGCCATGAAATGCCCACAACATGTTGAGCTGCTGTATCCTCTCCATAGAATGCCACAGAGCCTAGGCCTGTCATCAAACCCTTGGCTCATGTCAAAGCATTCATCATAGCCAAGTCACTGATGCCCGTTTGTTTACAATTTAAACATTTGCATTCTGGATGTTTCTCCGTGGTTAGAGTATATATAGAAGGGGGTGGGGGTCGAGCTAGGCTATTTCGTAACGGTCTCTAAATAGAGGCCGGCCGATTATGATTTTTCAACGCCGATACCGATACCGATTATTGGAGGACCAAAAAAGCCGATACCGATTAATCGGACGATTTTTATATATATATTTGTAATAAATGACAATTACAACAATACTGAATGAACACTTTTATTTTAACTTAATATAAAACATAAATAAAATTACTTTAGTCTCAAATAAATAATGATTGGTTTAAATAATGCAAAAACACAGTGTTGGTGAAGAAAGTTAAAGTGCAATATGTGCCATGTAAGAAAGCTAACGTTTAAGTTCCTTGCTCAGAACATGAGAACATTTGAAAGCTGGTGGTTCCTTTTAACATGAGTCTTATAGTCCCAGTTCAGACGTTTTAGGTTGTAGTTATTATAGGAATTATAGGACTATTTCTCGCTATACCATTTGTATTTCATATACCTTTGACTATTGGATGTTCTTATTGTTATGCTGGTGAATGAGGACCCAAAAGCGACGTAATAGAAACAGAGTCTTTATTCCAGTCTTAAACAAACAATGATTCTCCTGGATATTATCAAAGGTAAATCCAAAACAGGAAACTGAAATCCTCTCGTCAGTAGAGAGGAACGACTGGAGACGCGACCACAGACTGCAGGTCGCTTCAGGAAGGCACAGGCCGTAGCTGACATAGACACCTGCTCACACGCAGCATCTGAAGAAGGCAAAAACACGACAGGGCGGAACAAGGACACAGAACAGCAAACATCAAACAAGAATCCGACAAGGACAGAAGCGGAAAACAGAGGGGAAAATAGGGGACAGGTGTGAAAGAGTAAATGAGGTCGTTAGGAGAATGAGAAACAGCTGGGAGCAGGAACGGAACGATAGAGAGAGAGAGCGGGAGAGGGAGAGAGGGAGGAGGAGAGAGAGGGATAGAAAGAGGGAAAGAACCTAATAAGACCAGCAGAGGGAAGCACAGGGACAAGACATGATGATCAAAGACAAAACATGACAGTACCCCCCCACTCACCGAGCGCCTCCTGGCGCACTCGAGGAGGAACCCTGGCGGCAACGAAGGAAATCATCAATCAACGAACGGTCCAGCACGTCCCGAGATGGAACCCAACTCCTCTCCTCAGGACCGTAACCCTCCCAATCCACTAAGTACTGGTGACCACGTCCCCGAGAACGCATGTCCATGATCCTCCGTACCTTGTAAATAGGTGCGCCCTCGACAAGGACGGGGGGGGGGGAGGGAAGACGAACGGGGGCGCGAAGAAAAGGCTTGACACAAGAGACATGGAAGACAGGGTGGACGCGACGAAGATGTCGCGGAAGAAGCAGTCGCACAGCGACAGGATTGACGACCTGAGAGACACGGAACGGACCAATGAACCGCGGAGTCAACTTGCGAGAAGCTGTCGTAAGGGGAAGGTTACGAGTGGAAAGCCACACTCTCTGACCGCGACAATACCTAGGACTCTTAATCCTACGTTTATTGGCGGCTCTCACAGTCTGCGCCCTGTAACGGCAAAGTGCAGACCTGACCCTCCTCCAGGTGCGCTCACAACGTTGGACAAAAGCCTGAGCGGAGGGAACGCTGGACTCGGCGAGCTGGGACGAGAACAGAGGAGGCTGGTAACCAAGACTACTCTGAAACGGAGATAGCCCGGTAGCAGACGAAGGAAGCGAGTTGTGAGCGTACTCAGCCCAGGGGTGCTGTTCTGCCCAAGACGCAGGGTTTCGAAACGAAAGGCTGCGTAATATGCGACCAATCGACTGATTGGCCCTTTCTGCTTGACCGTTAGACTGGGGATGAAACCCGGAAGAGAGACTGACGGAAGCACCAATCAAACGACAGAACTCCCTCCAAAACTGTGACGTGAATTGCGGGCCTCTGTCTGAAACGGCGTCTAACGGGAGGCCATGAATTCTGAACACATTCTCAATGATGATTTGTGCCGTCTCCTTAGCGGAAGGAAGCTTAGCGAGGGGAATGAAATGTGCCGCCTTAGAGAACCTATCGATAACCGTAAGAATCACAGTCTTCCCCGCAGACGAAGGCAGACCGGTAATAAAGTCTAAGGCGATGTGAGACCATGGTCGAGAAGGAATGGGAAGCGGTCTGAGACGACCGGCAGGAGGAGAGTTACCTGACTTAGTCTGCGCGCAGTCCGAACAAGCAGCCACGAAACGGCGCGTGTCCCGCTCCTGAGTAGGCCACCAAAACCGCTGGCGAATAGAAGCAAGCGTACCCCGAACGCCGGGGTGGCCAGCTAACTTGGCAGAATGAGCCCACTGAAGAACAGCCAGACGAGTAGAGACAGGAACGAACAGAAGGTTACTAGGACAAGCGCGCGGCGACGCAGTGTGAGTGAGTGCTTGCTTTACCTGTCTCTCAATTCCCCAGACAGTCAACCCGACAACACGCCCTTCAGGGAGAATCCCCTCGGGGTCGGTAGAAGCCACAGAAGAACTAAAGAGACGGGATAAGGCATCAGGCTTGGTGTTCTTATTTCCCGGGCGATAGGAAATCACGAACTCGAAACGAGCGAAAAACAACGCCCAACGAGCTTGACGTGCATTAAGTCGTTTGGCAGAACGGATGTACTCAAGGTTCTTATGGTCAGTCCAAACGACAAAAGGGACGGTCGCCCCCTCCAACCACTGTCGCCATTCGCCTATGGCTAAGCGGATGGCGAGCAGTTCGCGGTTACCCACATCATAGTTGCGTTCCGATGGCGACAGGCGATGAGAAAAGAAAGCGCAAGGATGGACCTTATCGTCAGACTGGAAGCGCTGGGACAGAATGGCTCCCACGCCCACCTCTGAAGCGTCAACCTCGACAATGAATTGTTTAGTGATGTCAGGAGTAACAAGGATAGGGGCGGATGTAAAACGCTTCTTGAGGAGATCAAAAGCTCCCTGGGCGGAACCGGACCACTTAAAGCAAGTCTTGACAGAAGTCAGAGCTGTGAGAGGGGCAGCCACTTGACCGAAATTACGAATGAAACGCCGATAGAAATTAGCGAAACCGAGAAAGCGCTGTAACTCGACACGTGACTTAGGAGCGGGCCAATCGCTGACAGCCTGGACCTTAGCGGGATCCATCTGAATGCCTTCAGCGGAAATAACAGAACCGAGAAATGTGACAGAGGAGACATGAAAGGCGCACTTCTCAGCCTTCACGTAGAGACAATTCTCTAAAAGGCGCTGGAGTACACGTCGAACGTGCTGAACATGAATCTCGAGTGACGGTGAAAAAATCAGGATATCGTCAAGGTAAACGAAAACAAAGATGTTCAGCATGTCTCTCAGTACATCATTAACTAATGCCTGAAAGACAGCTGGAGCATTAGCGAGACCGAACGGCAGAACCCGGTATTCAAAATGCCCTAACGGAGTGTTAAACGCCGTTTTCCACTCGTCCCCCTCTCTGATGCGTACGAGATGGTAAGCGTTACGAAGGTCCAACTTAGTAAAGAACCTGGCTCCCTGCAGAATCTCGAAGGCTGACGACATAAGGGGAAGCGGATAACGATTCTTAACCGTTATGTCATTCAGCCCTCGATAATCCACGCAGGGGCGCAGAGTACCGTCCTTCTTCTTAACAAAGAAAAACCCCGCTCCGGCGGGAGAGGAAGAAGGCACCACGGTACCGGCGTCGAGAGAAACAGACAGATAATCCTCGAGAGCCTTACGTTCGGGAGCCGACAGAGAGTATAGTCTACCCCGAGGGGGAGTGGTCCCCGGAAGGAGATCAATACAACAATCATACGACCGGTGAGGAGGAAGAGAGTTGGCTCTGGACCGACTGAAGACCGTGCGTAGATCATGATATTCCTCCGGCACTCCTGTCAAATCACCAGGTTCCTCCTGAGTAGAGGGGACAGAAGAAACAGGAGGGATAGCAGACATTAAACACTTCACATGACAAGAAACGTTCCAGGATAGGATAGAATTACTAGACCAATTAATAGAAGGATTATGACATACTAGCCAGGGATGACCCAAAACAACAGGTGTAAAAGGTGAACGAAAAATCAAAAAGGAAATGGTCTCACTGTGGTTACCAGATACTGTGAGGGTTAAAGGTAGTGTCTCACATCTGATACTGGGGAGAGGACTACCATCTAAGGCGAACATGGGCGTGGGCTTCCCTAACTGTCTGAGAGGAATGTCATGTTTCCGAGCCCATGCTTCGTCCATAAAACAACCCTCAGCCCCAGAGTCTATCAAGGCACTGCAGGAAGCAGCCGAACCGGTCCAGCGTAGATGGACCGACAAGGTAGTACAGGATCTTGATGGAGAGACCTGAGTAGTAGCGCTCACCAGTAGCCCTCCGCTTACTGATGAGCTCTGGCCTTTTACTGGACATGACATGACAAAATGTCCAGCAGAACCGCAATAGAGGCAAAGGCGGTTGGTGATTCTCCGTTCCCTCTCCTTAGTCGAGATGCGAATACCTCCCAGCTGCATGGGCTCAGTCTCTGAGCCGATGGGAGGAGATGGTTGAGATGCGGAGAGGGGAAACACCGTTAACGCGAGCTCTCTTCCACGAGCTCGGTGACGAAGATCTACCCGTCGTTCTATGCGGATGGCGAGTGCAATCAAAGAGTCCACGCTGGAAGGAACCTCCCGGGAGAGAATCTCATCCTTAACCTCAGCGTGGAGTCCCTCCAGAAAACGAGCGAGCAACGCCGGCTCGTTCCAGTCACTGGATGCAGCAAGAGTGCGAAACTCTATAGAGTAATCCGTTATGGATCGATCACCTTGACATAGGGAAGCCAGGGCCCTGGAAGCCTCCTTCCCAAAAACTGAACGATCAAAAACCCGTATCATCTCCTCCTTAAAGTTCTGATAAACGTTAGAACACTCAGCCCTTGCCTCCCAGATAGCTGTGCCCCACTCCCGAGCACGACCAGTAAGGAGTGATATGACGTAAGCGATCCGAGCTCTCTCTCCTGAGTATGTGTAGGGCTGGAGAGAGAACACAATATCACACTGGGTGAGAAAGGAGCGACACTCAGTGGGCTGCCCAGAGTAACATGGTGGGTTATTAACCCTAGGTTCCGGAGACTCGGAAGACCAGGAAGTAGCTGGTGGCACGAGACGAAGACTCTGAAACTGTCCTGAGAGATCGGAGACATGAGCGGCCAGGGTCTCAACGGCATGACGAGCAGCAGACAATTCCTGCTCGTGTCTGCCGAGCATTGCTCCCTGGATCTCGACGGCAGTGTTGCGAGAATCCGTAGTCGCTGGGTCCATTCTTGGTCGGATTCTTCTGTTATGCTGGTGAATGAGGACCCAAAAGCGACGTAATAGAAACAGAGTCTTTATTCCAGTCTTAAACAAACAATGATTCTCCTGGATATTATCAAAGGTAAATCCAAAACAGGAAACTGAAATCCTCTCGTCAGTAGAGAGGAACGACTGGAGACGCGACCACAGACTGCAGGTCGCTTCAGGAAGGCACAGGCCGTAGCTGACATAGACACCTGCTCACACGCAGCATCTGAAGAAGGCAAAAACACGACAGGGCGGAACAAGGACACAGAACAGCAAACATCAAACAAGAATCCGACAAGGACAGAAGCGGAAAACAGAGGGAGAAATAGGGAACAGGTGTGAAAGAGTAAATGAGGTCGTTAGGAGAATGAGAAACAGCTGGGAGCAGGAACGGAACGATAGAGAGAGAGAGCGGGAGAGGGAGAGAGGGAGGAGGAGAGAGAGGGATAGAAAGAGGGAAAGAACCTAATAAGACCAGCAGAGGGAAGCACAGGGACAAGACATGATGATCAAAGACAAAACATGACACTTATAGGCACTTTAGTATTGCCAGCCTAATCTCGGGAGTTGATAAGCTTGAAGTCATTAACAGCGCTGTGCATCTCAGAATTGCTAAGAGCTGCTGTTTGAATGAATGCTTACGAGTCTGCTGCTACCTACCACCGCTCAGTCCGACTGCTCTATCAAATCATATACTTAATTATAATATAATAAACACACAGAAATAGACGCCTTTGGTCATTAATATGGTCAAATCTGGAAACTATCATTTCGAAAACAAAACGTTTATTCTTTCAGTGAAATACGGAACTGATCCGTATTTTATCGAACGGGTGGCCACCCGAAGTCTAAATATGACCAGAGGTGGGACCAGGTCATTGTTTTACAAGTCACAAGTAAGTCTCAAGTCTTAGCACTCAAGTCCCAAGTCAAGACAGGCAAGTATCAAGTCAAGTCTAAAGTCCTAAACTTTGAGTTTCGAGTCATAATGTGCTCTTCACCAAATGTAATACCATTTCATATTTTTAACAAGAGTAATAGTATATTACATTTATGCAAATCATGAATGCTTTTAAAAATATCTATATATTTATTACTTTCCAAATAAACTTTATATTTCCATGGAAATACATGGGTAGCCATGAGAAAGACACACCCCCCCAATAGTGATCGACTATCAAGGATCGCTATGGGGCGCAATAGGCTTGTACACAATCGCCCAACCTTAAAACACACACACACACACACACACACACACACACACACACACACACACACACACACACACACACACACACACACACACACACACACACACACACACACACACACACACACACTCTCTCTCTCTCTCTGTGTGGTTACAGTAGGCTAACGTATGTCAATGGTTTTAGGAACAGCAGTAACATCAGGCAGGATTTAGGCTACCAACTGCCTAGCCAGTTATAGCTCAATCTTGGGTACAATGATCACGTTCCCGCCCTGACTGACTGTGTGGAGGCTCATTTATTTAATGTTGCGTTAGCCTACATGACACACTAGTAAAGTAATAAATTATATAGCTGTCGGCTATATTAGCCACGACTTACCGTTCTTTGTGCAGCTTCAAATGTCGAACAAAGTTGGAAATTGTTGCGCCTCCGTCTGTAATTTTCTTCCTGCATGTTTTGCAAGTTGCAATCCGTTTTTTTGTTGATACAACTTCGTCTTTGTATATAATTTTGGGTATCATCTTTCCAAGGGCTCCATCTGAATTCACCCGCCGACGTTCCTCTGCACTGCCACACACAACTTTTTCTCAGCTGGCACAATTTGATTGGCTGCTGTCCGATTCAAACTGTAATCCGTTAAATGAAGAGTTGATGCGCTGCACACTTTTTTTAATAGCATCATTTTTTATATTTGGGCTTGGGGAGGGTATCAAGTCAGGTCGAGTCATAAGGTCGAGTCCCCCCACCATTTCTCCTTCACCCAAATCCAGATAGCTGATGTTCTGAAAGAGCTGCAAAATCTGGACCCTTACAAATCAGCCGGGCCAGACAATCTGGACCCTCTCTTTCTAAAATTAACCCCTATTAGTAGCCTGTTCAACGTCTTTCGTTTCTTCTGAGATTCCCAAAGATGGAAAGCTGCCGCGGTCATCCCCCTCTTCAAAGGGAGTGACACTCTAGACCCAAACTGCTACAGACCTATATCTATCCTACCCTGTCTTTCCAAGGTCTTCGAAAGCCAAGTTAACAAACAGATTACCAAATCCCACCGTACCTACTCCGCTATGCAATCTGTTTTCAGAGCTGGTCATGGGTGCACCTCAGCCACGCGCAAGGTCCTAAACGACATCATAATCGGCATCGATAAGAGACATTACTGCGCAGCCGTATTCATCGACCTGGCCAAGGCTTTCGACTCTGTCAATCACCACATTCTTATTGGCCGACTCGACGGCCTTGGTTTCTCAAATGACTGCCTCGCCTGGTTTACCAACTGCTTCTCTGATAGAGTTCAGTGTGTCAAATCGGAGGGCCTGTTGTCCGGATCTCTGGCAGTCTCTATGGGGGTGCCACAGGGTTCAATCCTCGGGCCTACTCTCTTCTCTGTATACATCAATGATGTTGCTCTTGCTGCTGGTGATTCTCTGATACACCTCTACGCAGACGACACCATTCTGTATACTTCTGGCCCCTCTTTGGACACTGTGTTAACTAACCTCCAGACGAGCTTCAATGCCATACAACTCTCCTTCCGTGGCCTCCACCTGCTCTTAAACGCAAGTAAAACTAAATGCATGCTCTTCAACCGATCACTGCCCGCACCTACTCGCCCGTCCAGCATCACTACTCTGGACGGCTTCCTATATCGCAACAAAGCATCCTTCACTCATGCTGCCAAACATACCCTCGTAAAACTGACCATCCTACCGATCCTCGACTTCGGTGATGTCATCTATAAAATAGCCTCCAACACTCTACTCAACAAACCGCTTTGTCACCAAAGCCCCATACACTACCCACCATTGCTACCTGCACGCTCTCGTTGGTTGGCCCTCGCTTCATACTCGTCGCCAAACCCACTGGCTACAGGTTATCTACAAGTCTCTGCTAGGTAAAGCCCGCCTTATCTCAGCTCACTGGTCACCATAGCAGCACCCACTCGTAAAACGCGTTCCAACAGGTATATCTCACTGGTCACCCCCAAAGCCAATTCCTCCTTTGGTCGTCTTTCCTTCCAGTTCTCTGCTGCCAATGACTGGAACGAACTTCAAAAATCTCTGAAGCTGGAAACACTTATCTCCCTCACTAGCTTTAAGCACCAGCTGTCAGAGCAGCTCACAGATTACTGCACCTGTACATAGCCCATCTATAATTTAGCCAAAACATCTACCTCTTCTCCTACTGTATTTATTTATTTATTTTGCTCCTTTGCACCCCATTATTTCTATTTCTACTTTGCACATTCTTCTACCATTCCAGTGTTTTACTTGCTATATTGTATTTACCTCGCCACCATGGCCTTTTTTTGCCTTTACCTTCCTTATCTCACCTCATTTGCTCACATTGTATATACACTTATTTTTCTACTGTATTATTGACTGTATGTTTTGTTTATTATTTATTTATTTATGTAACTCTGTGTTGTTGTATGTGTCGAATTGCTATGCTTTATCTTGGCCAGGTCGCAGTTGCAAATGAGAACTTGTTCTCAACTAGCCTACCTGGTTAAATAAAGGTGAAATAAAAAAATAAGGCTCAAGTCCAAGTCAAGTCACGAGTCATTGGTGTTAAAGTTGAGTCTGATTCGAGTCCAAGTCATGTGACTCGAGGCCACACCTCTGAATATTACTGTTACATTGCACAACCTTCAATATTATGTCATAATTATGTAAAATTGTGTTAGGAACAAATGGCCTTTCAACAGTTCACAACGAGCCAGGCGGCCCAAACTGCTGCATATACCCTGACTCTGCTTGCACCTAACGCAAGTGACACAATTTCCCTAGTTAATATTGCCTGCTAACATGAATTTATTTTAACTACATATGCAGGTTTAAAAAATATACTTGTGTATTGATTTTAAGAAAGGCATTGATGTTTATGGTTAGGTACATTATTGCAACGATTGTGCTTTTTTAACGAATGTGCTTTTGTTAAATCAAGTTGAATTAGGCTGTGATTCGATGATAAATTAACAGGCACCGCATTGATTATATGCAACGCAGAACAAGCTAGTTAACCTAGTAATAACATCAACCATGTGTAGTTAACTAGTGATTATGTGAAGATTGATTTTTTTTTTTATAAAATAAGTTTAATGCTAGCTAGCAACTTAACTTGGCTCCTTGCAGCAACAAGGTCCTTTTGATGCTGCACTCACGTAACAGGTTGTAACGGAATTCCTCCTCCTCTTCATACGAAAAGGAGGAGTGGTGATTCGACCAAGACGCAGCGTTGTAACTTGACATATTATTTATTAAACAAAACCGAAAACAGTCCCGTGTGGCGCAACATACACAGACACAGGAGACAACCACCCACAACAATCAATGTGAAAACACCTACCTTAATATGACTCTCAATCAGAGGAAATGAAAACCACCTGCCTCTAATTGAGAGCCATATCAGGTCACCCTTAAACCAACATAGAAACACAAAACAGACTGCCCACCCAAACTCACGTCCTGACCAACTAACACATACAAAACTAACAGAAAACAGGTCAGGAACGTGACATAACCCCCCCCTTAAGGTGCGAACTCCGGGCGCACCAGCACAAAGTCTAGGGGAGGGTCTGGGTGGGCATCTGACCACGGTGGTGGCTCAGGCTCTGGGCGAGGTCCCCACCCCACCATAGTCAATCCCAGCTTACGTCTCCCCCTCCGACTGACCACCCTCCTATTACACCCACTTAATTTACAGGATAACATGAAAATAAGGGGCAGCACCGGGACCAGGGGCAGCACCGGGATAAGGTAGCTCAGGACAGAGAGGTAGGTCAGGATAGAGAGGTAGCTCAGGATAGAGGGGCAACTCCGGGCTGAAGGGCAGCTCCGGACAGAGAGACAGCTCTGGACTGAGGGGCAGTTCAGGATTAATGGCAGCTCTGGGCTGAGGGGCAGCTCATGGCTGGCTGACGGCTCTGGACGCTCATGGCTGGCTGACGGCTCTGGACGCTCATGGCTGGCTGACGGCTCTGGACGCTCATGGCTGGCTGACGGCTCTGGACGCTCATGGCTGGCTGACGGCTCTCGACGCTCATGGCTGGCTGACGGCTCTCGACGCTCATGGCTAGCTGACGGCTCTGGACGCTCATGGCTGGCTGACGGCTCTGGACGCTCATGGCTGGCTGACGGCTCTGGACACTCATGGCTGGCTGACGGCTCTGGACACTCATGGCTGGCTGACGGCTCTCGACGCTCATGGCTGGCTGACGGCTCACGACGCTCATGGCTGGCTGACGGCTCACGACGCTCATGGCTGGCTGACGGCTCTCGACGCTCATGGCTGGCTGACGGCTCTCGACGCTCATGGCTAGCTGAGGAGACGGATGGCTCAGATGGCGCTGGGGAGACGGATGGCTCTGGCTGGATGAGGCGCACTGTAGGCCTGTTGCGTGGTGCCGGAACTGGAGGCACCGGGCTAAGGACACGCACCTTCAGGCTAGTGCGGGGAGCAGGGACAGGGCACACTGGACTCTCAAAACGCACTATGGACCTGGTGCGTGGTACCGGCACTGGTGGCACCGGGCTGAGGGCACGCACATCAGGACGAGTACGGGGAGAAGGAACAGTGTGTACAGGGCTCTGGAGACGCACAGGTGGCTTAGTGCGTGGTGCCGGAACTGGAGGCACTGGGCTGGAGACACGCATCATAGGGAGAGTGCGTGGAGGAGGAACAGGGCTCTGGAAACGCACTGGAAGCCTGGTGCGTGGAGTAGACACTGGTGGTACTGGGCTGGGGCGGGGAGGTAGCGCCGGAAATACCGGACCGTGCAGGCGTACTGGCTCCCTTGAGCACTGAGCCTGCCCAACCTTACCTGGTTGAATGCTCCCCGTCGCCCGACCAGTGCGGGGAGGTGGAATAACCCGCACCGGGCTATGTAGGCGAACCGGGGACACCATGCGTAAGGCTGGTGCCATGTAAGCCGGCCCAAGGAGACGCACTGGTGGCCAGATATGTAGAGCCGGCTTCATGGCACTTGGCTCAATGCTCAATCTAGCCCTACCAGTGCGGGGAGGTGGAATAACCCGCACCGGGCTATGCACACGTACAGGAGACACCGTGCGCTCTACTGCGTAACACAGTGTCTGCCCGTACTCCCGCTCTCCACGGTTAGCCTGGGAAGTGGTCGCAGGTCTCCTACCTGCCCTTGGCCCACTACCTCTTAGCCCCCCCCCAAGAAATTTTTGGGTAGTACTCACGGGCTTTTCGGGCTTCCGTGCTAGACGGGTCCCCTCATAACGCCGGTTCCTCTCTCCGGTTTCCTCCGCTCTCCGAGCTGCCTCCAGCTGTTCCCATGGGAGGCGATCCTTACCAGCCAGAATCTCCTCCCATGTGTAGCAACCCTTGCCGTCCAAAATATCCTCCCATGTCCATTCCTCCTTCTTGCGCTGTCCCTTCCTCCCGTTACACCGCTGCTTGATCTTTTGTTGGTGGGTGGTTCTGTAACGGAATTCCTCCTCCTCTTCATACGAAAAGGAGGAGTGGTGATTCGACCAAGACGCAGCGTTGTAACTTGACATATTATTTATTAAACAAAACCGAAAACAGTCCCGTGTGGCGCAACATACACAGACACAGGAGACAACCACCCACAACAATCAATGTGAAAACACCTACCTTAATATGGCTCTCAATCAGAGGAAATGAAAACCACCTGCCTCTAATTGAGAGCCATATCAGGTCACCCTTAAACCAACATAGAAACACAAAACAGACTGCCCACCCAAACTCACGTCCTGACCAACTAACACATACAAAACTAACAGAAAACAGGTCAGGAACGTGACACAGGTGGTCAGCCTGCCACGCAGTCTCCTCGTGGATTGCAATGTAATCGGCGTCCAAAAAGGCTGATTACGGATTGTTATGAAAACTTGAAATCGGCCCTAATTGATCAGCCATGCCGATTAATCGGTCGACCTCTAGTCTCTAGTCCTCAGAAACATTGTTAACTTAAAGTTGCAATATGTAACTTTTTGAGAGACCTGACAAAATTCATATAGAAATGTGAGTTATAGATCTGTCATTCTCATCGAAAGCAAGTCTAAGATGTGGTAGATCTGTTCTATGTGCGCTATTTCTATGCTATTTCTATCATTTTTGGTCTTTTATTTTTGGTTTTGTACACCAGCTTCAAACAGCTGAAAATACAATATCTGGGGTTATGGAAAATATATTTTACAGCGGTTTAGATGGTACAATGATTCTCCACACTATATTTGCTTGTTTTGTCTGAAATTAGGTGAACTATTAGAATTTTAGCAGCCAGGAAATGGCGGAGCGATTTCTACATAGTGCATCTTTAATAAGTGATTGGTAGTTAATAAATGTGGTGTTAAGTGGGAGCATCGCCGCTGTACCTTGTTATAGGTTCTCTGCCTATCTTTATGCCATGGCACGGTAACCACAAGCCTGTCTGCTACACTAATTGAATGCCCATGACAAAAATATAGAGATCTAAAATAGCAACCTTAAATATACAGTAGGGCAGATAGAATAGCGATGCCCAGCCCATGTTGTTCAACCGCTAGTTGCTAGTTTGGGGAAATGTAACACTGGGCACTTTTTAAGTTTTATTTAGCTTACCCAATCCCCTCTCTGGTTCTCTTTGTGAGAGGAGAGCCAACCAAGTTGTTTTCCAGTATTCTATGGGCATCAGCTGGGGGACTTGTCGTGTCCAAATATTTATATTCATTCATTTGTCACAGAGGTTTTTTGTGAATGAAGAAAACTGAAATGATACTGTATCACATTCTGAAGAATGTGGTAATACCCTAACATGTGTGGAATCTTATTCGTGCTTGACATCAAGGCTATAACATTACATTGCCAGTTGTAGTGACTTTGAAAGCATTGAGGGTCATTTTAAGAAAGTCTTTAAGGCTTCTCTCCTCTGTTGGTGTTCCAAGTGTTTGAAGATGAAACTCAGGACCATTGCGCATTTGTCCCCTGTGTGTGTGTGTGTGTGTGTGTGTGTGTGCTTGTGTGTTCGTGCTTGTGCCCCCTCAGGAATAATCACTCCCTAATGAAGCGTGACTCTCTGCTGAGATTAAGGAAATGTTTTTACATGAACTCAGGAATGTTAGGAAAATGGAAAAAGTCGGGACAGTTTACCATTTCCCCATCCCCCTCTCTCTCTCTAAAGTACCACACTGCTCTACTGAAACAGCCACCTGTTCACCAGTTCAGATGGACTTGACTATTCTTTTCAGGCTCTGTGTTATTCTGTGTAAATGGGCTACAGGTAGTACTTGGTTGCAGGCGACACTAGTATCATTGTCTGTAGATGCTCAAGCTCAGCATTTCAGTGTGTTGTAGCGTTCCAGCTCAAAGGGTGCCTGCTGAGGTTCTGGTTGCTAAGGTTCTGGTTGTATTCTGTGTAACAGCAGCAGACCAGTTTTATGGCCACTGGCTTTGCCCTGTGTTTAGTCTGAGTGATGTTCTCTCCATGTGCACTGTGTGTGTACGTGTACGACTGGAGTGACGCTTGGTGGTGTGGAGACGACTGCTTGTCCACTTGCTTTTCTCTTTCTCTTTCTGTCTCTCACTCGCACACTCTCTTTCTCTCTCTCTGTACTGTCTTACCACTGTGTGATGAACATGCCCCTCTTGCTCAAGTGCGCTGTTGGTATGACACCTTCTCTAGGCCGCTAGCAGATGAATACACCAGGTTCTCACTCTCTGTTCTTTCCGTTTCCCTGCAGACCTTACCCAGTCTCTATTGTCAAATTAAGCAATGACAACATTTTATATAATATGATTTTTAATGACCACAACTCTAAACATTTCTGCGTTACTGTCCAAACACACACAGTATGACCCAGCCCACCTTATTTATCCTACAGCAGAGGAGATTTTTATAAAAAAAATTAAACAATGCAAGTTTTTTTGTAGAGTAGCTCAAGTCATACTGCTGCCTGCCAACCTAAATAATGAGGAACATAGAGAAACATCCAATAAAACTGTCAGGCAGCCTACCTCTAAACACAACTTTATGTAACTGCCCTTTAGTTCTGCCTGTCAATCATATAAAAACGTGATCATTTTGTGTCTGTCACCTCAACTCTCATCTTCACAAGAGGAGACTAAATAAAATACCACCATAGTAACACAAGTGCTACTTTGACATACTGTTGTGGACTAATTATCAAACTGCCTTGCGGTAGTGTGTCACGCCCTGACCTTAGAGAGCTTTTTTTATGTCTCTATTTGGTTTGGTCAGGGTGTGATTTGGGGTGGGCATTCTATGTTCTTTAGTTCTATTATTTGTATTTCTATGTTTTGGCCAGGTATGGCTCTCAATCAGGGACAGCTGTCTATCGTTGTCTCTGATTGGGAACCATACTTAGGTAGCCCTTTTCCCTCCTTTCTGTGTGGGAAGTTGTCTTTGTTTGTGGCACTATAGCCTTAAGCTTCACAGTCGTTTTTGTATTGTTTATTGTTTTTGTCGGCGTCATCCTAATAAAAAGGAATATGTACGCTCACCACGCTGCGCTTTGGTCCTCTTCATTCGACGGCCGTGACATAGTGTAGCAGAATTGTAACCAATACTACAGAAAAACAATTTAAATTACAGTAACAGATTGACAGTAACTATGGTAGGTTCTCAGGGGGGGAACTCTGAGGTAGTTCTGTTGGAATGTGTTCCTTCTCTGTGGAAAGCAAACTTCATCATCCAAAACGGTCACCTCAGTCTGAAAATGTGCTCACAGCACAGGTGAGGTGGTGAACACTCGCGTACAAATCAGGTCAAATCAAATTGTATTTGTCACATGCGCCGAATACAACCTTAAGTCGAAATGCTTACTTACAAGCCCTTAACCAACAATGCAGTTTTAAGAAAAATACGTGTTAAGTAAAAAATAGATAAGTAAAAAAGTATAAATAAAAGTAACAAATAATTAAAGAGCAGCAGTAAAATAACAATAGCGAGGCGATATACAGGGGGTACCGGTACAGAGTCGATGTGCGGGGGCACCGGTTAGTTGAGGTAATTGAGGTAATATACAGGGTAATTCCACGATAATAGAATGATACGGGGACTCAGATTTTTCTATGTAAACGTATGCCAAACAAAAATCATTGATTATAAAAGTTAAACAAACTATACAACTCCATGCACTATTACTTTCAACAATTTCCCCATAACATTTTACAAATATACATTTAGCATCAGGGGTCTCTGATCTGTACTATACAGAAATGCATAATTCTTAATCTCATTCTCTTCATGGTGGTGTATCCTGAATAGGTACACAAAGGTAGACAAATGGTACATCCTCCTTTGCATTTTGGGGTATTATTCTACACACTGTCTATTATTCTAATAAGCTACACCCCCAGTACAGCACCGTAGAGTACAGTGCAGCACAGTATGGTAGAGTATAGAAGAGTTCAGTATAGTTCAGTATGGTAAAGTACAATAGAGTATAGTTCAGTACAGTAAATTATACTGCACTCTACTCTAGCGTGTGCAACTGTACTGCTCGCTTCAAGGCAAGCAACACTGAAGCATGCATGAGAACACCAGCTGTTCCAGACGACTGTGTTATCACGCTCTCCGTATCCGATGTGAGCAAGACCAATAAACAGGTGGTTCACATTCACAATGCCGCAGGGCCAGACGGATTACCAGAACATGTACTCCGAGCATGCGCGGACCAACAGGCAAGTGTCTTCACTGACATTATCAACCTCTCCTTGACTGAGTCTGTAATACCTACATTTTTCAATCAGACCACCATAGTCCCTGTGCCCAAGAAAGCAAAGGTAACCTGCCTAAATGACTACCACCCCGTAGCACTCACGTCAGTGACTCACATCAACATCATCATCCTGGAAACTCTAGACCCACTCCAATTCGCAAACCACCCCAACAGATCTACAGATGTCTCAATCTCAATCGCACTTTCCCACCTGGACGAAAGGAACACCTATGTGAGAATGCTGTTCATTAACTATAGATCAGCGTTAGTGCCCACAAAGCTCATCACTAAGCTAAGGACCCTGGGACTAAACACCTCCCACTGCAACAGAATCCTGGACTTCCTGTCGGGCCACCCCCAGGTGGTAAGGATCGGAAACAATACACCTGCCATGCTGATCCTCAACACCGGGGCCCCTCAGGGGTGCGTGCTTAGTCCCCTCCTGTAGTTCCTGTTCACCCACGACTGCATGGCCAAGCACGACTCCAATACCATCATTAAGTTTGCTGACGACACAAGTACTGATCACCGACAACAATGAGACAGCCTATAGGGGGGAGGTCAGAGACCTGGCAGTGTGGGGCCAGGAAAACCACTTTTCCCTCAATGTGAGCAAGACAAAGGAGCTGATCGTGGACTACAGGAAAAGGAAGGCCGAACAGGCCCCCATTAACATCAACGGGGCTATAGTGGAGGGGTTCGAGAGTTTCAAGAACAAACTATCATGGTCCAAACACACCAAGACAGTCGTAATGAGGGCACGACAACATATTTTTCACATCGGGAGACTGGAAAGATTTGTCATGGGTCCCCAGATCGTCAAAAAGTTTTACAGCTGCACCATCGAGAGCATCCTGATCGGTTGCATCACATCCTGGTATGGCAACTGCTCGGCACCCGACCATAAGGCGCTACAGAGGGTAGTGCGTAAGGCCCATTACGTCACTGGGGCTAAGCTTCCTACCATCCAGGACCTCTATACTAGGCGGTGTCAGAGGAAGACTGTACATTGACTCGGTACCGGTACCCCCTCAATATTGTTTTTTTATTTTTTTAAATTATTTCGTTTATTTAGTAAATATTTTCTTAACCAACATTGCAGTTCAAGAAATAGAGTTAAGGGCTTGTAAGTAAGCATTTCACGGTAAGGTCTACTACTATTCATGATACATTCGCAAAACTCATTGGATTGTTAAATTGTGAAAAACTGAGTTTAAATGTATTTGGCTAAGGTGTATGTAAATTTCCAACTTCAACTGTACCTTCTATTCTAATACAGTTGTGATACAGTACAGGTGAGCAGATAGGATTTGAGTAATCAAGGAAAGGCAAAGTGAGACAAAGCCCTAGTAGCCATCTTGTGGTTATGTCTCTCGCCCTGAGAACTAAAGTACTGTTATCCTAGCCCAACCAATATGTAGAATAATGGACACTGCTTTGTGGGTATGAATAGCTGTTGAAAACCAGGGTTGTATCCTTTTTATTTATTTATTTATTTATCCTTTATTTAACTAGGTAAGTCAGTTAAAACTTCTTATGGCTGCAATCCCGTTAACGGGATGATACAACAACAGCCAGTGAAAGTGCAGGGAGCCAAATTCAAACAACAGAAATCTCATAATTAAAATTCCTCAAACATACATGTATGTATCTTATACCATTTTAAAGGTAATCTTGTTGTTAATCCCACCTAACTGTCCGATTTCAAATAGGCTTTACAGCGAAAGCACCACAAACGATTATGTTAGGTCACCGCAAAATCACAGAAAAACACAGCCATTTTTCCAGCCAAAGACAGGAGTCACAAAAAGCAGAAGAGATAAAATTAATCACTAACCTTTGATGATCTTCATCAGATGACACTCATAGGACTTCATGTTACACAATACATATATGTTTTGTTCGATAAAGTTCATATTTATATCCAAAAGCCTCAGTTTACATTGGCGCCTTCTTCAGAAATGCCTCCAACATATCCGGAGAAATTGCAGAGAGCCACGTCAAATAACATAAATACTCATCATAAACTTTGATGAAAGATACATTTTTTACATAGAATTAAAGATACACTTGTTCTTAATGCAACCGCTGTGTCAGATTTCAAAAAGCTTTACGGCAAAAGCACAATATTCAATAATCTGAGAACAGTGTTCAGCCACAAAAGGAGTTTGTACAGTTACCCGCCAAATTGTGCAGTCAACAAAACTCATAAATAGTATTATAAATCTTCACTTACCTTTGCTGATCTTCGTCGGAATGCACTCCCAGGACTCCCACTTCCACAAGAAATGTTTGTTTTGTTCGGTAATGTCCATCATTTATGTCCAAATAGCTATTTTTCTTAGCGTGTTTGGTAAACCAATCCAAACCCTAACCAGGACGACGCTGGGCCAATTGTGCGCCGCCCTATGGCTGATCCTAAGTCAGCCATACTGGTATTTCTTTTTTTGTCTTGTTTCATCCCTGCAGCTCCCCGACGGGCTCGGGAGAGGCGAAGGTGGAGTAGTGCGTCCTCCGCCTAACCACGCGCCAGCTTAAAATGTGTTGGAGGAAACACTGTTCAACTGGCACCCGGCCCGTCACAAGAAATCGCTAGAGCGCGATGAGCTTAGTAAAACCCCACCAGCCAAAACCTCCCCTAACGACATTGGGCCAATTCTGTGCCGTCCTATGGGACTCCCGGCCACAGCCCAGGAATGAACCCGGGTCTGTAGTAATGCCTCTAGCACTGTGATGCAGTTGCTTAGACCTCTGCGCCACTCGGGAGGACTATTTAAAAAAATATATATTATTATGAGTCCCTCCAGGATTTCGCAAAACATTTTTGTGATTTCTGCAGCCACAGATGCTTGATTTTGCAGTAGCTTTTCTGAAATTCTGCCATACATTTTGCAAGGTTTTTTTTTCACGTTCATTTCATATAAAGCCTTAAAAAGTAATATGTGCTCAGTTTTAGGACGATTTTAAGCGGGATACAATTAGAAACATTTAAAGTGCTCAATTTTGTTTATTTTCCTAAACAAACAGCTCTAAACAAAAACAAGGGGTGGAAGCTAGCTCAGAGTTCCAACATAAAAAAAATGCATGCCCCCATAATCTGTAGGTACTAAAAAATATTAAACTAGGACAAAAGAAACACCTGTGGTCCAATCTGTAATTAAGACATAATATATAAGTTCATCTTTCATGAAAACAATTAGACAAATCTTTTGGGCTGTTTCTTTTTTTTTAACAAACACATCTTTTTCTGCACATAACGAGAGGTGGGGGTGACCAAGGTCCTAGCTCATCTAGGCCTATATCTCAGTGTAATCATCCATTTCATCCTCCGTTTCATCCTCCCTATCCTCCTCCATATCATTTGCTCCACTGTGGAGTCGTCGGTTGTGGTACATGAAGACCAAGGCTCGTAGGTTGTCGTTGGAGGTTGATCGCCTACGGCTGGACAACACAAGCTCGTCGATACTGTTGCTTCGCTCAGCATCAGCTGAGTTTGAGACTGCATCTTTGTAACGTTTGGCCAGGGTGCTCAGCACAGGAAGTCTCTCTTGATGTCCATCCCAGAAGATATCCAAATCCACCACCCCACTCACTGTGGCTCTAAGTGCTGCTGGTCCTACATTGGTCAAGTAGGCATCCAGTTCATCTCGTGGCACCTTACTGAAGCCTGTAATAGCCTTCTAGCTGGACACTCTGTCATCCATGAACGCAATGTGACGTGGATCAAACACCCTAACTTCTTGGAGGAGCTCCAGGGCAGGCTGACTATCTGACAGTTTGCCATGGAGTTTTTCCTCTGCATTGCTGTATGCCTCTTCAACGGTGCTCAAGATTTTTGTTTTCACAGCAAAGGGTACGTCGTCAACTGCGTCAAAGCAGTGTGAACAAGCCTCCTACTGTAGTTCTTTGACGGCTGCAATGTTCATCTGCAAGTCCTCTAAATAGTGAAAGGTCTTTGTTGTCACGGGCGTCTGCTCTGGAAGATGTCGAGAAGCTGCAGGACGACTTTGAACATGTCTGCCATGATGTTCAGCTGAATCTGCAGCGACTGAACCTGCTCTTGGTCTTGTAGCATCTCATGGGAGTTTCTCTACAGACTGTTGGGGCACCTCGGGCCACACACCTGTGAATGACAAGGAATAAAAAAGAGGAACAAAAGAAATATGACTTATACTCACTGTGAAATGCCATCACAGCTTTCAAAAAATGTATGCCACTTTTTTCTGCATAATTACAATGATATAAATGACAATGACTTAAGCAATTGTAGAAGGCAAGTATATTTAAATCATACCTGTATTTCCATCTTTATGAACCCCTTGTAGAGGCCAAACAGCTGTGAGTGGTACTGCACTGCTGAGAACCATGAGATCCAGTGTGTTGCACATGGATTGGGAGCCATAGTTGCTCTCTTCCGTCCTGCCAGTTTGGTGGTGAGGAAGGTAAAGGTATCTTATTCTGCGTGCTGGTAAAACATCTGCGAAAAACGTAGCGTAAATGCATCCAGCTGATCAAAAGTTTTGCAGAGAGCAATCCTTATCAGATTCATGATGGGAACCATGCATGTTATGTGCCGGGAGATGGGGAACAACGACTGAAGTGCAGCTCTGTCGGCTTTCTTCATGTACGCAGTATTGTCTGTGTCAAAGACAATGACGTCATCATTGGTGATATTGTCGTCACGTAGACGTTTCACCACCGCCGTGGAAACTGTTGAATGGTTGCACTGCCCCAGAAACACTGTCTCTGTCGAGGTAGGCAAGAATTCTCTCCGAGGTATCCTTTTCAAGTGATGCGATGATGTTTAGTACACATCTTCCTTCAACCTCTGGAGTTTCATCGAAGATGACTGCCACTGGCTTCCCTGCAAGATGTTGCTTGAGTTCTTCCCTTCACCTTCAGGTAGACATCTCCCAAGTACTTTTCCTGTTGCTGGTGGTATCCATGGATGGCACCTCCATTGATGACTTTCTCCTTCAAAAACTGCCTCATGGAGGGGTGATCACTTTCGGAAAGGGGCATGTTGACTGCTGTGCAAGTGCGTACCCAATCTTCACAGATCTGAAAAATAACAATTGCACCAATTAATTAGATAAAATATATATATCCGTGTGTCATAATCCACTCACACACACCTCTCCTCTCCATCAGGCTTGGGGCTTGCTATCAACACGAGATGCACCTGTCACACCCCGATCTATTTCACCCGTCTTGTGCTTGTCTCCACCCCCCACCAGGTGTCTCCCATTTGTCCCCATTATCCCCTGTGTATTTATACCAGTGTTTTCTGTTTGTCTGTTGCCAGTTTGTCTTGTCAGCGTGTTTACCCGTTTTCGAGTCTGTCTAGTCTTCCCGGGTTCTGAGCCTGCCTGTCGTTCTGTACCTCATTGACTCTACCCTAAATTACTGAACTCTGCCTGCCCTTGACCTGCCCTGGCCTGTCCCCTTGTATAATAAATATTCCAGTGTTTAACACTTTTTGGGTTATTACATGATTCCATATGTGTTATTTCTTAGTGCTGATGTCTTCACTATTATTCTACAATGTAGAAAAAAGAAAAACACTGGAATGAGTGGGTGTGTCCAAACCTTTGACCAGTACTGCATATTTGAGGAAAGAAGCACCTTGCACTTGCTTGTATATAAAATAGGCTACATCGTTTACACATTGAACTGGCAGGGAAGTTTGAATGGCGAGAGCTTCTCTGGTGTGATGTGATCCCATTGGCAGGTGGTAAAAATGCATTAAAGGCGAAACCTCTGTGTTCCCCGCCCCCAATGTTTATGTTTACAATCAAATTTATTAGGCCAATGTTACAATGCCCAATGTTAGAATGCTCAATGTTAGAATGTTTCCAATCAAATATATGTCTTAAGTTTTCCTATCAGTCTAATGTGCATAAACATTGTGATTTGATAACAGCTGTAATG
Organism: Salvelinus alpinus; assembly: GCF_045679555.1. Lineage (NCBI taxonomy): Eukaryota > Metazoa > Chordata > Actinopteri > Salmoniformes > Salmonidae > Salvelinus > Salvelinus alpinus. The sequence continues at coordinate 46,873,140 of NC_092112.1, forward strand.
GTTATCCAATCACGTTCAAATCCTCTGTTCTCCTCAAGCTCATTGATGATAGAATGTCTCTTTGGCAAATGACAGTAGTGGCAAGTGGAATGTAATAACTGAACCGAGAAGGCAACCAGGCTAGATCCGATTCTCTCTCATCTCTAACAAGTTTTGGGTCGGATCTGGTCCACCTCGAATCAGGTATAGATGTTGTTTTTAATGACTAGGTCCTGTCGGGGTCGGGTAAGAATTGAATGTGTCCAATACGGTTCGGGTCTCGTTTTTTGGACCCGAGAAGACCTCAACTTGACTACTATGAATTCCGATTGTAGCCAATTTAGTTGCAGTCATTCTGTTACAGATTATGGGGCAATTCTGTTACCGATTTGTTTACAGAATGACGCGTTTTAATTACTTAATAAATCATAAACCAAATGACCAGTAAAAACACTATAGGTAATTGTAACGACTCTCGTCGGTGGAAAGAGAGGAGGACCAAAGCGCAGCGTGGTACGTTTCCATATTTATTGAAACACTTTTTTCAATACGAACAAAAAACAATAAACAGACGAAAACCGACGAAGCTACTGTCCTGAACTAGAGAACATAAAACACATGAACGCACGAACAGGAACAATCACCCACAAACCAACAGTGAAAACGGGCTACCTTAATATGGTTCCCAATCAGAGACAATGACAAACACCTGCCTCTGATTGAGAACCATATTAGGCCAAACAACAAACCCAACATAGAAACACAAAACATAGAATGCCCACCCAGCTCACGTCCTGACCAACTAAACAAAGACTAAACAAAGGAAATAAGGTCAGGAACGTGACAGTAATTGATAGGTCTACCTTTACTTGTTACTTCTGTGAACTTTAATTATCCTTCCTCATTAAAAATAACATTTTTTAAATATCAAGACACTTTACAATATTTCATAAAATTACAGGAGGCAAATAATTTCTGCAGAACTAAATATAAATGTTGATATTAGTTGGCAGGGGTCTTTTCTTCAACATTATTGTGTTTTGATATACTGTATTTCTAATGCATTTTAAGACTTTTTCTGCTATATTTTTTCTAAGACCCCCTTTTCAATCCGTTCGACCAGAAATCAAAGCCTTTGCTTATTTCACATTTTTAGGATTTTTTTATTTATACGTATATGCCTTTATTTCTTAAAAATAGCTTTAATTTGACACCATATTTTATTTGCTCCTATGAACCTCACATGTTAGTGCTTATGGAGCTTTTTATATGGAAATGCGCTCCACACACACACACACACACACACACACACACACACACACACACACACACACACACACACACACACACACACACACACACACACTGAAAATGTACACAAATAAAGCATACAGCGCACACACGCACGCATACATATTATCACCTGGGTCTGGAAATGTACTGCTATACTCTTAAGACTCAGTTGGTCTCTCATTTCAGGTGGGTGATGGGATTTACTTAAAGCCTGGCTCCTTTGACAGACAGAGGGACTTGCCTCCTCCAATCGTCTCTCAATAAGAGCTTAAAACATAGAACTGCCCATTTTAAAGTTACAAGACAATGAACTCATTTACCTGCTAAGTATTATCCACTCTGTTCACTAACCTCTGAACAAAGGAACCACAAAACCCCCTGCTTAAACCTCCTTCCATAGTACGGTACATCCAAGCCCTCTTTTTATGCTGAATAAAGCCACTTTTATCCAGATCTTTTAACAAGACATCTTGAGTGCTGCAGAACTTTAGTCCAAAGTTAACAACACTTCCTCTAAAGACACACAAACTCCTCTACTTCCAAGAAGCCATACTGTATTGATTGTAGGACAGAGGGTCATGTCCCTAATCTCACCCAATTGGTCCAGAGAGACCAGTGGTGTGTCTGGCTCTACCTGACAGTTGAGAGAGTGGGTGTTTGTCTGTCTCTGATCTGTAAGACCAAAAGCTCCGCCCTCTTCAGTCAGAAATGCTGAACGTAGAAGTGGCTCTTGACCACAGATCTAAGATCTACTCCCTATCATATCCATAACTACTAGGGGTATGAAGACAATTCTGACCCTGTATCAGTGTTTAAGGACAACTTATACCCTACTCTGTCAGAAACATCCCACTGCAATTGCATTACCTAAGATTACAGTGAATGTAGGAATGTAAGCTGATTTTCGGTTGAATTGGGCCAACTTCCCGCCATAGAGGCATAATAAGAGGTCAAAGGTCATCTCAGAGCTCAGTATAAACTCTGGGTGAAGTGAACTGGTTGATTCTACCACTGAAGAAGCAGACATATTTTCTGCCAATACTGCCAATACTGATCTGTAACACTCAAGCATGTACCCACACACACACTCGCACACACACACACACACACACACACAATCCACCACTATTGCTGCGACCCTTTAAAAGACATCAAGATTTCTCTGGCCTGGTTTTACTGGCCCTGATCCAGGTTGTGTAGCGTTTCCACTGGCCTGGTCCAGACTGGCCTGGCCCAGAACCACTACAGTCAGTCAGTCCACATCAGTACACAACAGTCCTTCATGCATGCGTGGGCTGGATCAGGGACTAGCACTGGCTCTGTCTGGTGCCAGCTGGACAGCTCTCGCCTGTAAATACATTTATCACTCGACAGCAAATTGTACAAATTCTTCACGCAAATTCTCACCCCTTGATTTGGTCAAGCCTAAGCAATGTCTAATGTTTCTCACTGTTTCTTACCGTGTCTCTATTTACTGCTCTGTCTCAATTTTTGTATATGTCTTTCCTCCTCAGTGAACCTCTCTCTTCCACTCTTTTTCTCTCTTTCTCTGGTGTCCTCTGTCGGCAGTGTGTGTTAATGTCTTCCTTGTGAAGTATTTCCTGGACAAGACAGTGCAGTAGCCTCCGGATCAGATGTGAAGTCTGTACAGGACTCTGATCCCACGCCAGTCACCCAGAGTACACTGACCACGCTGGCATTTGTTACACGCTCTCAGTCACTCACTTACTCAATCACTCACTCACTCACTCACTCACTCACTCACTCACTCACTCACTCACTCACTCACTCACTCACTCACTCACTCACTCACTCACTCACACACGCACCTATACAACAGCACAGCATCCCATTTCACTTACGTACACTATTATTTGTACAGTGAAGGTCATTGTCAGTCACGCAGAGACATAGTCACACACACACACACACACACACACACACACACACACACACACACACACACACACACACACACACACACATACATACACTGGTTGACTTGGCTGTGTTTACGGCCAGCTGGAGAACAGCGACTGTCTCTAATCACTACATGCAGTTCCATTACACGCCCAGCCAGAGGATTACAAAACCATTGCCTGGAACTGCTGCACTGAATCCTCAGCATCCTTTTGCCCTCTCTCTCTCTGTGTGTGTGCGTGCGTGCATGCTTGCATATGTACGGCTTCATAACCGAACGAGTATGTGTCGTTTTTATTTGCGCGTCCATTCGATGCGTGAGGAATCTCGGCTCGACCTCACACCCCACGTCCAGCGCGAATATGTGGCTGCGTAGGCTTGCTAATTACCGTGCGAGCTGACTATGAGCTCTCGTCATTTGTCAAAATGACAGTATGAAAGCGGTCATGAGCTGTCACAGTTAAGTTTTATTGACTGTCTGTTTGTGTGAATGGCGGAGGTCTTATCGGCTGGAGGGAGGAAGGAGAACATGTTGAAGCTTTGAATGTGTATATCCACTAAGAGACCACACTCTGGGGAGTATAAAACAAACACAACATTGCTGAGGGATGACTCCTCTCCTAAACAACAGAGACCTAGGCCGGGGTTCCATTTAGTCACGGGTTATAGGCATCTCGGCTTTTAAAGGCAATTTCGATTTTGAGCCGACGTATGCAGCGTTCACTGTGAATGGGATCTCCTTGAAAGTGGGATAATTGTCTTTTAAAAGCCTCAATGACTATAACCCGCGATTGGATGGAATCCCGGCCCTACTCCATGTCAGTGCTACTGCTCTGAGCAGGGAGAGACTAACCACAGTTCATTGTTGTTACATATGATACCAGACACCAAATGGACATAGTGTAGATACAGTAGGAGGTGATTAGAGAGAGCTCACTATGTAGACACAGTTTTGAATCATTCTCTACTTTATTTAGTCCATAGAGACAGAGAGTGAGAATTGACTGGAGTGAAGCTGTACTACAGTACTGTATGTATTGTACAAATAGCTTCCTGAAACGTGGACAGTGAGAAAGCATTGTCTTATGGATAGGACTGTAACAATACAACACTAGTGTGATGATGATTTTCTGGGGCCTGTCTGTAATTTGCAGCGCTAGGCTGGCTCTGTTGTAATCAGGTGTTTCGGTAAGACTGAAGCTAACCGCTAACCACTGCTAGCTAGCTCCAGCTAGGCCAACAGAGCTGAATTAGAGAGAGGATTGGTATTCAAGTCCACATTGAGTTGAAGCCGGCACTCACAAACATAGTGTGTAGCATAGTATGCACGCAGTGTGCACAAACACAGACACTTACACATAGACAAACATGCAAACATACACACACACACTCACACACACACACCACAGCCATTGTGAGAGGGCGTGTGTTACTGCTGGTCTATTTATATGTGTAAAAGATCCCAGTCTGCCAGCTAAATTAAGGGGTTGGAAGAGCAGGAAAAACGTGTGTGTGGGTTCCTCTTCCCAAGCAATTCCTGGCATTCCCGGCTGCAATGCTCCGTGCATTCAGAAAGCCATGAGGCATTCACCCCGAAATGGTGACGTGGGTGTGTGTGTGTTCGTTGGGGGTTTGTGTGAGTGAGAGAGGAAGATGATCCCCTGTCCCCAAAAACAGGCGGCAATCCATCAGAGGCCTGTCAAATTCCACTCATGAATATGAATGTGTATCTGCATGTCACCAACTGCATTATGTTGGTTTTATCGATCTTAGGATTGTTTACCCTCTCCACTTCAAAACGCTCTCCATTTCCTCTCTTCTCCTTATCCTCTCTATCTTTCTTTCTTTCTCTTTCCCAATTTATTCTCTTTCCTTCTCCTCCCTCTCTATTCTCTCTTGCTCTCTCTCTCTCGCCCCACCTCCTCTCTTTTCCTTCTCCTCCCTCTGTATTGTCTGTCACTCTCATTATTTCTCTCTCTCCTTTCATTCAGTCTTTGATTCCCTCAATCACCCTCCCTCTCTCCTCCCACTAGCACTGTAATTAAGCGGATCAGAGAGTTGGGCCTCCCTCTAACAGTAGAGTGGACAAACAGATTCCTACCTTTGTATTTTAAGACGAGACTAAAAGCATTTCACCCAGCCTGAAGGCCAGACAGCCTCGTGGACGCCTCACTAACACACACGGCACACTGATTACAGAGCAGCACAGGCTGTCCGCAAATGACCGTAGCCCATTGGCCTTGAACTTTTGCTGTTGACTTTCAATGAGTACAGTTGACCGTGAATGAACGCCTTTGAACGTTGATGAGAACCGTTGATCCCGAAAGAATGTCGTTGACCGTAGTTGACTGTGAATGGCCACAATTGACCTCATCAACCACTATAATTGATAGTAAATGAGTGCTTTTGACCGTGATCATGGCGATATCAAGTTAACAGTGTAGACTGAAGCTCAAACCATTGCCATATTTCCATAAGGGAGTTATGGGTTAGGGATAGGGTGTTTTCCTCATTCTGACACTGTGGCACTTCCTATTAGCATGAATAAACAGCGGTGGCATGTGTCCTCTCTGTGTTTGTTAGTACACTGCGTGCACTTGTGTGTATGTGTGCTGTATCTTTGCGTGCATAGGTGTGTGTATGTGTGTGTGTGTGTGTGTGTATCAGTGGAGGCTGCTGAGGGGAGGACGGCGAATAACAGTGGCTGCAACGAAACAAATGGAATGGCATCAAACACATAGAAACCATGCGTTTGATACCACTCCACTGATTCCGCTCCAGCCATTACCACGAGTCCGTCCTCCCCAATTAAGGTGCCGCCAACCTCCTGTGATCTGTATGTACTGTATCAGTGCGTGTAAGGCTCGGTGGTGGTGAGAGCCCATAGTGGGGGGTTGTAAGCCTACTCTTAAGCCCTATTCGCACGGGACTATATTACTAGAGAACGTTGGTATGTATTTTTTACCGCAGAATGTTCGTTATTCCAGAGGACGATTTGGACGGGATTGTTTTTTCCTCAGACTGCCCTCTGTAATTCTTTTTATTTTCAATAAATTGACAGTTATGATGGAAGTCTGGAGTTTTTTTTCTAGGCATGAAGATATTTTAACAAGTCTGGGCAATAACAGGCTACACTGACAACTCGAGCTTGGTTCCCAAGTTTCTAAACCGTCTTTGGTATAGTGTCGCCATAATAGTTGAATTGAGGAAGTGTGATCATAATCATTCGGGTATTTTAGCGAGCCGCAGTAGTAGAAAACGTCCTAACTGCACCCCGGCCTTCAGATGTGAGCTAAACGGAGCACTTGCACTTGATATGCATTTTTAGGCTAGGGATGAGAACGTGAACGTGTCAATTCAAACGTTGAGCTCAGTTGTATGCTGTTTGCGATCTATTAACAGGAAGGGTATTAAATAGGCGCAATATTTTGGGGGGATGAATCTGGCGATGTTCATATTCATTCGCACAAAACGTATCAACAAAAGCATTCACTGTGAAGGTTAATAGAGGGCTTGCAGTTGACCTAGAATGCCTCCTGGCGCCGATGTTGGAAGACCACCGCATTCATTCTTCTGACAACTACAACCGAGTGGCTACCCCAAACTGCATGATAACAGTGCCTAAAACTAGTTGATTCATCACCAGAGTAATTTTCTGTGGAGTATTTGGCTGCTCTTACAAGGAAAGAAAGACAATGGGGGAAAATATGTTTACAGATTCCCTGCAATCATGAAACACCGTTGGTGACGCCAATGAGATAAGAACGGTCAGAAAAGCGAAGAAACCTTTTTTCCCGGCAAGACGAGACAGCTGTCAGTACAGGGTTTACTAGGGTCATTTCATCACTGGTAAGTCAAGTGTGATCATTTTCGAGTTTAGTTTCGCTGTTATGCTAACCAGGTGTTAACAACAACACTAAGTTACTGTAGACCAAATTAGCTAGCTCGATATCTTGTAGTCTATCTATTAGCATGTGTCGTGTGATTTTCAAGTTTTGGGGAAGCAATTTTTTCACCATAAAAATGCCCCAATATAACAAAGGATTGCATGCCTCTATCGTCACATTTGCAGACTAATGTGATGAGTAGATTGGATAGTGATAATTTAGGCTATTAATGAGCACATAGAGGCATAGGCTTATAGGCTATATCAGAGATGTTTCTTTCCCTTGTGGCCCTTTCTGCGATGTTAGGCTAGGCCTACTCAACTAACACTGGCAACAGATCAATACGAACAACCTCTTCTTGAAAGCATCCGTGTAATCTAAGCCGAAAAGGGGTCATAAAAGAGGTCCCGATTTTGTCAAATGAACATTAAAAATATATTTTCGCATTTTAGCTAACCCAAACTTTTTTCCTAACCTTAACCTAATCACCCTAACCTGCTGCGTAAATTCTCCTAATCTGCTATGAAATGTCAAATATTATGTTCATTTTACACAATCTGGATCCGTTCTGGCCTTGACCATAAATAGGGGAGACGCAAATTGTGCAATATGACGTCCAAATAGTCTGGAGGACATTACTGTCCCAAAAAGCTCCAGTGGTTATCATATATATATACATACAGTGGCAAGAAAAAGTATGTGAAACCTTTAGAAATACCTGGATGTCTGCATTAATTGGTCATACAATTCTATCTGATCTTTATCTAGGTCACAACAATAGACAGACACAGTCTGCTTAAATTAATAACACACAAACAATTCTACGTTTTTCATGTCTTTATTGAACACACCGTGTAAACATAATGTAATTTCAGGGGAATAAAAAAAAAAGTAAATACCACAGGTTGCCAACCACATTCCACTGATCTACTGGGTGAGCAGACTAACGTTCCAGCCCAGCAATAGCACACTTGATTATTAACTAATTAGGTTTGATACGTTGAATCAGATGTGTTAGTGCTGAGATGGAACAGAAAGAAGCGTGCACACCGAGCAGGTTTGGCCTGCTCTAGTTGTAAAATGTTTATACATTGTGTGTGACTTTTTTAAACTGTATTTTTTTAGGTACACATATAATCCATGGTATACAAGGATGTACCCTTATTCTCTTGGGACATTCATTGGGACCTCTTCATCTGCAGACAGGGTTTCAAGACTATCTGAGGACAGAAAACATCTCAAAGATGTTATATTATAGAAAAATTGGACACAGCTCTTAATAGTATGTTGCTATATCTGTCTGTCCCTTTCCCTTTCTCGTTAGGGACCGGAACTGGAGAATATTTTCATAATGTCCTCCCACAAAGTTACTGCTCTATCCACAGTAGCCTACTCTCCCCTCTCTGACAGCTGGATCTGCTAGCTAAATCTTTCACCTCCGTCCATGGTTGTTAGCTAGCTAGCTACTTAGCTACAAATGCATTTAGTTACAATGATAAATACATCAAGATAGATAGCTAGCTAACTAGCTAATATGATGTTAGCAAGCTGGTGATATTTAATTAACTTAGCTAGCTAGTGTATACAGTGTGTAAAGTTAGATAACTACGGTAGCGAACATTACGTTAGCAGCTCATTTGAGTTTAACACAATGTATTTACTTACTTGAATATGTTATCCCACTGCCTCAGACTTCTGGGTCCTTAGAAAAAATAAATAATGGGCAATCTTCCCAAAGTTTCCGGTGGTAGCAGAACGCATCCAGCCGTGTTGACTATTGGAGGCATCCAACAGACTGACTCTGGTCTTACAACATGGCGGTTGACAGTGTCTCGGTCTTGTCGGAGACATTTGTTCACGGTCTTGACTCGGTCTTGGACAGTAAGAACTTGTAATTTCTTCCCGAGACCAGTTGAGTAAAATACCAATAATTATCAGCTTACATTCAGTCAGCGCATAAAACTGCTTTGCCAGGGCAAATATATAGACTCCTTTCTTGAAACATGAATATCTTAACAGCCTTTATATACACTACCGTTCAAAAGTTTGGGGTCACTTAGAAATGTACTTGTTTTTTTAAAGAAAAGCACATTTTCTGTCCATTAAAATGACATCAAATTGATCAGAAATACAGTGTAGACATTGTTAATGTTCTATTTTACTTTTGTAGCTGGAAACGGCAGATTTTTTATGGAATATCTACATAGGCGTACAGAGGCCCATTATCAGCAACCATCACTCCTGTGTTCCAATGGCACGTTGTGTTAGCTAATCCAAGTTTAGCATTTTAAAAGGCTAATTGGTCATTAGAAAACCCTTTTGCAATTATGTTTGCACAGCTGAAAATTGTTGTTCTGTGTACTACTCCCTTCACAGAACAGCGCAAACTGGCTCTAACCAGAATAGAAAGAGGAGTGGGAGGCCCCGGTGCACAACTGAGCAAGAGGACAAGTACATTAGAGTGTCTAGTTTGAGAAACAGATGCCTCACAAGTCCTCAATTGGCAGCTTCATTAAACAGTACCCGCAAAACACCAGTCTCAACGTCAACTGTGAAGAGGTGACTCCGGGATGCTGCCGTTCTAGGCAGAGTTCCTCTGTCCAGTGTCTGTGTTCTTTTGCCCATCTTAGTCTTTTCTTTTTATTGGCCAGTCTGAGATATGGCTTTTTCTTTGCTACTCTGCCAAGAAGGCCAGCATCCTGAAGTCGCCTCTTCATTGTTTACTTTTTGAGGACTTGTGATGCGCCAGCAAATTTTTCTTCTTTATTTCGCTTCTTTGTTAACCCTTTCCTTTCCAACAAAACCTGAAGAGATTAAATCAGAACATCGTTGAAAACATAATTATTATTTGATATTAATATAATTATTATGTTATAAATCCTTAGCCCTTCTCTGAAGGCGTAGAAGGCCCACTGTTGGGCCTCCCGAGTTGCACAACGGTCTTAGGCACTGCATCGCAGTGCTTGAGGCATCACTACAGACCTGGGTTCGATCCCAGGCTGTGTCACAGCTGACCGCGCCCAGATACCCATGAGGTGAAGCACAATTGGCCCAGCGTCGTCCGCGTTAGGGGAGGATTTGACCGGCTGGGATGTCCTTGTCCCATCGCGCTTTTGCAACTCCTTGTGGCGGGCCGGGCACATGCACGCTGACTTCAGTCACCAGTTGGACGGTGTTTCCTCCTACACGTTGGTGCGGCTGGCTTCCGGGATAAGCGGGCAGTGTATCAAGAAGCAGTGCGGCTTGGCAGGGTCATGTTTCGGGGGACGCATGGCTCTCGACCTTCGCCTCTCCCGAGTCCATACGGGAGTTGCAGTGATGGGACATGACTGTAACTACTGTACCAATTTGATATAATGAAAGTAAAAAACATTTAATCAATAAAAGAAGGCCCATTGTTCCCCACTGTCTTTGGGTTAGTAATAGAGTGGCTCTACTAATTCGTGGAGTGGCTCGATTTTCCCTTAGCATGTATTTTTTTTTACTATTCTGAATGTCTAAATAATTCACATGTTGTTCTGAAATATAAACACAGAAATACTGGACATTTTTAACTCTTATTATGGTGCTGATTTGACAATATTACAATCCCGGTCTTGGTCTTGACTCGGACTCGATTTGTTCCGGTCTTGGACTTGAATCAGTCTCCCTGTAGGTGGTCTCGAACACAACACTGGCACCAGGTGTGGTTGCTAGGTTGCTACGCAACTGCAAGGCCGCCTCATACATAGGCTACGCAGCACTTTATAATTTTGAAAAAATCAGTTATTTTTTTCTTGCCCAAACTGTGAGCAACACCTTCAAACACAGGGATGATTAGCACAGGACTCATATTATCAGAGGACTTTGGAGTTTGCCAAAAAGCTGTTGTTTATTCTGGCTTAAATTTGGACTTTCCTGCCATGTAAAAATTACTGACATGGCAGATTCGGACGGGACTAATATGACAGATGTGGTGTGTTGTGCTCGTGCACATAATTACATTACCCGACCTCCCCCAGTAAAACTAATCCCATCCGAATAGGGCTTTAGTAAAGAGAGCCAGTGTGTTTCCCTAATGCCAGTCCTCTCTAAAAGACTGCTTTATAACCCTGGCCCGAAAGGACGGAGAGAGACAGATTCAGCATCCCTTTCCCTCTCCCTCTCCCTCCTTCTATCCATTATCCCTCACCCCTTCTAGCCCTCCCTCTCTCCATCAATGATTCCCTCCCTCCTTCGCTCTGTCCCAGCTGACAGAGAAGGGCACTAAATAAGCTTGGCAACAGAGTACAGGCTCCAAGCCCTACTGAGCTGGTACTGTAAGGATCCCATGTTGTGAAGAGAGCTATGGCTAATGATTCCTAATCGCTGGGTTTTCACCCTTACTTTAGAACTTGTTTGTGTGTGTGTCTCTGTGTGTGTGTGACTGTGTGTGTCTGTGTTAGGGTTGTGGCGGTCATAGAATTTTGGATGACGGTAATTGTTCAGCCAAATGACCGAGGTCTCCATAATAAACCAACCGAATAGCAAAAGAATATATAGTATATATATATATATATATATATATATATATATATATATATATATATCTATATATATATATATATATATATACACACACTATATATACAAATGTATGTGGGCACCCCTTCAAATGAGTGGATTCGGCTATTTCAGCCACACCTGTTGCTGACATGTGTATAAAATCGAGCACACAGCCATGCAATCTCCATAGACAAACATGGAATGACCTTACTGAAAAGCTCAGTGACGTTCAAAGTGACATCGTCATAGGATACCACTTTTCCAACAAGTCAGTTTGTCAAATTTCTTCCCTACTAGATCTGCCCCGGTCAACTGTAAGTGCAATGTTGAAGTGAAACATCTAGGAGCAACAACGGCTCAGCCGCGAAGTGGTGGGCCACACAAGCTCACAGAACGGGACCGCTGAAGCACGTAGCTCGGTTGCAACAGTCACTACTGTGTTCCAAATTTCCTCTGGAAGCAACGTCAGCACAATAACTGTTTATCAGGAGCTTAATGAAATGGGTTTCCATGGTCGAGCAGCCACATACAAGCCTAAGATCACCATGCAGAATGCCAGGCGTCAACTGGAGTGGTGTAAAGCCTACCGCTGTTGGACTCTGGAGCAGTGGAAACGTGTTCTCTGGAGTGGTGAATCATGCTTCACCATCTAGCAATCCGACAGACGAATTTGGGTTTGGCAGATGCCAGAAGAACACTACCTGCCCCTATGCATAGTGCCAACTGTAAAGTTTGGTGGAGGAGGAATAATGGTCTGGGGCTGTTTTCATGGTTCGGGCTATGCCCCTTAGTTCCAGTGAAGGAAATCTTAACTCTACAGCGTACAATGACATTCTAAACAATTATTTGCTTCTACCTTTGTGGCAACAGTTTGGGGAAGGCCCTTTCCTGTTTCAGTATGACAATATCCCTATGCACAAAACGTGGTCCATTCAGAAATGGTTTGTCGAGATCGGTGTGGAAGAACTTGACCGGCCTGCACAGAGCTCTGACCTCATCCCCATCGAACACCTTTGGGATGAATTGGAACGCCTGCTACGAGCCAGGCCTAATCGCCCAACATCAGTGCTCGACCTCACTAATGCTCTTGTGGCTGAATGGAAGCAAGTTCCAACATCTAGTGGAAAGCCTTCCCAGAAGAGTAGAGGATGTTAAAGCAGCTAAGGGAGTACATACTCCATATTAATGCCCATGATTTTGGAATGAGATGTTCAACAAGCCATATATATATATAACCTCTCTCTCCAGATGAAATCTCGCGTCTTGTGACGGCCGGCCACCCAACAACCTGCCCGCTTGACCCTATCCCCTCCTCTCTTCTCCAGACCATTTCCGGAGACCTTCTCCCTTACCTCACCTCGCTCATCAACTCATCCTTGACCGCTGGCTACGTCCCTTCCGTCTTCAAGAGAGCGAGAGTTGCACCCCTTCTGAAAAAACCTACACTCGATCCCTCCGATGTCAACAACTACAGACCAGTATCCCTTCTTTCTTTTCTCTCCAAAACTCTTGAACGTGCCGTCCTTGGCCAGCTCTCCTGCTATCTCTCTCAGAATGACCTTCTTGATCCAAATCAGTCAGGTTTCAAGACTAGTCATTCAACTGAGACTGCTCTTCTCTGTGTCACGGAGGCGCTCCGCACTGCTAAAGCTAACTCTCTCTCCTCTGCTCTCATCCTTCTAGACCTATCGGCTGCCTTTGATACTGTGAACCATCAGATCCTCCTCTCCACCCTCTCCGAGCTGGGCATCTCCGGCGCGGCCCACGCTTGGATTGCGTCCTACCTGACAGGTCGCTCCTACCAGGTGGCGTGGCGAGAATCTGTCTCCGCACCACGTGCTCTCACCACTGGTGTCCCCCAGGGCTCTGTTCTAGGCCCTCTCCTATTCTCGCTATACACCAAGTCACTTGGCTCTGTCATATCCTCACATGGTCTCTCCTATCATTGCTATGCAGACGACACACAATTAATCTTCTCCTTTCCCCCCTCTGATAACCAGGTGGTGAATCGCATCTCTGCATGTCTGGCAGACATATCAGTATGGATGACGGATCACCACCTCAAGCTGAACCTCGGCAAGACGGAGCTGCTCTTCCTCCCGGGGAAGGACTGCCCGTTCCATGATCTCGCCATCACGGTTGACAACTCCATTGTGTCCTCCTCCCAGAGTGCTAAGAACCTTGGCGTGATCCTGGACAACACCCTGTCGTTCTCAACTAACATCAAGGCGGTGACCCGTTCCTGTAGGTTCATGCTCTACAACATTCGCAGAGTACGACCCTGCCTCACGCAGGAAGCGGCGCAGGTCCTAATCCAGGCACTTGTCATCTCCCGTCTGGATTACTGCAACTCGCTGTTGGCTGGGCTCCCTGCCTGTGCCATTAAACCCCTACAACTCATCCAGAACGCCGCAGCCCGTCTGGTGTTCAACTTTCCCAAGTTCTCTCACGTCACCCCGCTCCTCCGCTCTCTCCACTGGCTTCCAGTTGAAGCTCGCATCCGTTACAAGACCATGGTGCTTGCCTACGGAGCTGTGAGGGGAACGGCACCTCCGTACCTTCAGGCTCTGATCAGGCCCTACACCCAAACAAGGGCACTGCGTTCATCCACCTCTGGCCTGCTCGCCTCCCTACCTCTGAGGAAGTACAGTTCCCGCTCAGCCCAGTCAAAACTGTTCGCTGCTCTGGCACCCCAATGGTGGAACAAACTCCCTCACGACGCCAGGTCAGCGGAGTCAATCACCACCTTCCGGAGACACCTGAAACCCCACCTCTTTAAGGAATACCTAGGATAGGATAAAGTAATCCTTCTAACCCCCCCCCCCTTAAAAGAGTTAGATGCACTATTGTAAAGTGGTTGTTCCACTGGATATCATAAGGTGAATGCACCAATTTGTAAGTCGCTCTGGATAAGAGCGTCTGCTAAATGACTTAAATGTAAATGTATATATACAGTTGAAGTCGGAAGATTACATAGACTTAGGTTGGAGGCATTAAAACTAATTTTTCAACCACTCCACAAATTTCTTGTTAACAAACTATAGTTTTGGCAAGTCAGTTAGGACATATACTTTGTGCATGACACGAGTAATTTCTCCAACAATTGTTTACAGACAGATTATTTAACTTATAATTCACTGTATCACAATTCCAGTGGGTCAGAAGTTTACATACACTAAGTTGACTGTGCCTTTAAACAGCTTGGGAAATTCCAGAAAATATGTCATGGCTTTAGAAGCTTCTGCTAGGCTAATTGACATAATTTGAGTCAATTGGAGGTGTACCTGTGGATGTATTTCAAGGCCTACCTTCAAACGCAGTGCCTCTTTGCTTGACACCATGGGAAAATCAAAGTAAATCAGCCAAGACCTCAGGAAAAAAAATTGTAGACCTCCCAAGTCTGGCTCATCCTTGGGAGCAATTTCCAAACGCCTGAAGGTACCACGTTCATCTGTCAAACAATAGTGCGCAAGTATAAACACCATGGGACCACACAGCTATCATACTGCTCAGGAAGGAGACACGTTCTGTCTCCTAGAGATGAACATACTTTGGTGCGAAAAGTGCAAATCAATCCCAGAACAACAGCAAAGGACCTTGTGAAGATGCTGGAGGAAACGGGTACAAAAGTATTTATATCCACAGTAAAACGAGTCCTATATCGACATAACCTGAAAGGCCGCTCAGCAAGGAAGAAGCCAGTGCTCCAGAACCGCCATAAAAAAAGCCAGACTACGGTTTGCAACTCCACATGGGGGACAAAGATCGTACTTTTTTGAGAAATGTCCTCTGGTCTGATGAAACAAAAATAGAACTGTTTGGCCATAATGACCATCGTTATGTTTGGAGGACAAAGGGGGAGGCTTGCATGCCGGAGAACACCATCCCAACCATGAAGCACGGGGGTGGCAGCATCATGCTGTGGGGGTGCTTTGCTGCAGGAGGGACTGGTGCACTTCACAAAATAGATGGCATCACGAGGTAGGACATTTATGTGGATATATTGAAGCAACATCTCAAGACATCAGTCAGGAAGTTAAAGCTTGGTCGCAAATGGGTCTTCCAAATGTACAATGACCCCAAGCATACTTCCAAAGTTGTGGCAACATGGTGGTTTAAGGACAACAAAGTCAAGGTATTGGAGTGGCCATCACAAAGTCCTGACACCAATCCTATAAAAAATGTGTGGGCAGAACTGAAAAAAACTCAGGTACACCAGCTCTGTCAGGAGGAATGGGACAAAATTCACCCAACTTATTGTGAGATGCTTGTGGAAGGCTACCCAAAACTTTTGACCCAAGTTAAACAATTTAAAGGCAGTGCTACCAAGTACTAATTGAAAGTATGTAAACTTCTGACCCACTGGGAATGTGATAAAATAAATAAAAGCTGAAATAAATCATTCTCTCTACTATTATTCTGACATTTCACATTCTTAAAATGAAGTGATGATCCTATCTGACCTAAGATAGGGAATATTTACTAGGATTAAATGTCAGGAATTGTGGAAAAACTGAGTTTAAATGTATTTGGCTAAGGTGTATGTAAACTTCCGACTTCAACTGTATATGTGTGTGTGTTTACAGTATATATGTATATAAAGTGTAATATTGGGACGCAAACTCAAAATTGAACACATTTAACCTGGTACATTATACTTAAAAAAAAAAAGCTGATAAGCATGTCTGTGAGGTGTATTCTTTTGTTTCAAAGTAAATGTGTTGAAGAGTACCAAGAAACATTCTGTGTGAGCCTGATTTGATCCACTGCAGTAAAGGGTTTGATGTTGGAGTCGAACACGGCCACACGGTCGTGGGTGAACAGGGAGTACAGGAGGAGACTTAGCACGCACCCCTGAGGGACCCCTGTGTTGAGGACCGGCGTGTTGTTGCTTACCCTCACGTCCTGGGGGCAGCCCGTCAGGAAGTCCAGGATCCAGTTGTGAAGGGAGGTGTCCAGTCCCAGGGTCCTGAGCTTGGTGATGAGCTCGGTGTTAAATGCTGAGCTCTAGTCAATCAACAGCATTCTTACATACAGTGGTTCCTCCTTTAAAAGTTTTGAGCTTTCCCCACGGGACTTGGAGGTACCCAGCATCACGGCTTCATTGCTCCAGACCACCACAAGGGGGAGTTAGTGCACTCATTATGCATTTTGGCAAGTCCATATGTATTACAAGTGTTTACCACTCCTGCTCCTGGGACATCAATGATTACACATTGTAACTATGCAATAGACTAGAAACATGATTTAAGTAAAGGCTGATTTGTAAGTCATATATACCGAATAAAAAAAAACGTACATCCTGCCAGCATGCCCACAAGCGAGGAACGAGATGGGAATAACAGTCCAGACTATTTGCTCTGAGACCGGCATAGTAATGTAATGAAACAAGCAGGGAGCAGGTTTCGAACCCTCCAACATTCTAGCCCGAAGTCCAGCACGCTATCGACTGTGCCCAAATGTATTAATTGGCGTTGGGGCCGATTGTGGCTAAAAATATTATCTATTGGAATTTTTAACATGTGGAAAGGGGAAATGTATTCTTATTAGTTTTTCACAAGCGTAGCAGAATGGGCTGTTAGCTGAACAATAGACTATTCAACCTTTACTAAAGAATTGTCTAATAGCTGAGCTAGGTGTGAACCCCCCCCTCCCCAACTTGAGCTAGGTGTGAAACCCCCCCCCCCCCCCAACTTGCAACAAATCATTTGTATCTATCTTTCCACATGTACCTACACATGGTTAATGTTCTGTTATATGTATGTATATATATATATATATAATGTGTATATAATTATATGTGTATATATATATATGTGTGTATGTATAATGTGTATGTATATGTGTGTGTATCTATATATAAGTGTGTGTGTGTGTGTGTGTGTGTGTGTGTGTGTGTGTGTGTGTGTGTGTGTGTGTGTGTGTGTGTCTGTATATACAGTGGGGCAAAAAAGCATTTAGTCAGCCACCAATTGTGCAAGTTCTCCCACTTAAAAAGATGAGAGAGGCCTGTAATTTTCATCATAGGTACACTTCAACTATGACAGACAAAATTAGAAAAAAAATCCAGAAAATCACATTGTAGGATTTTTTATGAATTTATTTGCAAATTATGGTGGAAAATAAGTATTTGGTCACCTACAAACAAGCAAGATTTCTGGCTCTCACAGACCTGTAACTTCTTCTTTAAGAGGCTCCTCTGTCCTCCACTCGTTTGAACTTGTTATCAGTATAAAAGACACCTGTCCACAACCTCAAACAGTCACACTCCAAACTCCACTATGGCCAAGACCAAAGAGCTGTCAAAGGACACCAGAAACAAAATTGTAGACCTGCACCAGGCTGGGAAGACTGAATCTGCAATAGGTAAGCAGCTTGGTTTGAAGAAATCAACTGTGGGAGCAATTATTAGGAAATGGAAGACATACAAGACCACTGATAATCTCCCTCGATCTGGGGCTCCACGCAAGATCTCACCTCGTGGGGTCAAAATGATCACAAGAACGGTGAGCAAAAATCCCAGAACCACACGGGGGGACCACTCTGGAACTCCACCTCCGACAGGCAGAGTCAACATACGTGGCACGTTCGTCAGGTCGTCGGTTCACACTGACATTTCCATTCCACTTCTGACAACAGAACTTGACCAACTGCTCACCAGGCACAGCAAATAGCCTGTTCTGCTATTCCAAGGATGTGTAACCGAAGAGAGATACCATGAGTGGGCACAGAATACAAAGCCTTCCCGCTGTGGACGTCTATTTCTGTACCATTTCGTGCTGCTCTGAGACAAGCATTAAGAAACGAAAATGTTTAAATATTCCATGATATTCTTAAGATATGTGTTGACTGAATATAAGCAAGTGATGTCTGCTAAATAATCAAGTTAGGTTTCTCCAGATTTAAAACAAAATAATTAACAAACTGCCGTTATTTACAAATTAGTGAGAATGTCTCACCCCATGTTCAAGAATGGCCTTTTTCTCGCTCACTCTAAGTTAAATGAAAATGAAATCTCCAAAATATCGTTACTTTTTAAACAAAGCAATTATTATTATTATAATTATTAATTCATGTAGAATTATATAAAAGCCCCTTGGGATCTGTGAGAGTATCTGAGAATATCTAACGGAAAATGCCCCTTAGATATTCATTTCGAGTCCTCCAATCCTCTTAATGTAATAATTGGCGGAGCGTCACGGCATTGAAAAAAATATTTTTAGATATACTGTAGGCCTACGATAGGCGAAATGAGTCTCACTAGTGTTGAGTAATGTGCTGTTAAAAATGGTGTAGGTCTTATTTATTTAAAGAGCATATTGAAGTTAGAAGCAAAAGCCTACAACTATTTTAGCACCGTTTCGCGCTGCTCTGAGGCAAGCACGGGGACTGGTCTTGATAAGTCAATGAGATTTTTATTTTCACAAAATCTCCGTTTGGGTATTGGTTAGACAAGAATTAGAAAATTAAGGTGCAGAAATGTTAGGCTCTTAGTGTAACCTTTATTTAACTAGACAATTCAGTTAAGAACAAATTCTTATTTACAAGGACAGCCTACTCCTTCCTCCCGTACAGCGCCATATTTTCCATCCCAATCCTTACAGAAACACTGATTGTTTATTTTTTTGTTTTTCTCTGAATAGAAACACCATACTATTAATCAAATGAAATAAGCCAAATTTCTATATACTATGTATACTATATACTATGTTATTACAAAAAAAGTTTTAAATTCTCTGGTAGTGCCAATACAGAAGACTATCAAATGCTTCTCAAAGATGCCCTCTGGTGGTCAAACTAGTAATAACTTGCATTAACAGAAAAAATGGCTGACAAATAGATAATGTGCCACAGAATGCTGCAGCAGCCCGCAAGGTGTGCCGCAGTATGACCCAACTTTTAAAGGAGGAACCACTAAGTGTATCTTTTTTTCAGGTGGGAGAGGGTAGTCAAATTAGTTAAATCAAATCAAGTCAAATTGTATTTGTCACATGCGCAGAATACAACAGGTGCCAACAGACCTTACAGTGAAATGCTTACTTACAAGCCCTTAACCAACAATGCAGTTTTAAGAAAATACACAAAAAAGGTAAGAGATAAGAATAACAAATAATTAAAGAGCAGCAGTAAATAACAATAGCGGGGCTATATACAGGGGGTACCGGTACAGAGTCAATGTGCAGGGGCACCGGTGTCGAGGTAATTTAGGTAATATGTACATGAAGGTAGAGTTATTATAGTGACTATGCATAGCTAATAACAGAGAGTAGCAGCAGCATAGAAGAGGGGGGGGGGGGGGGGGGGCAATGCAAATAGTCTGGGTAACCATTTGATTAGCTGTTCAGGAGTCTTATGGCTTGGGGGTAGAAGCTGTTTAGAAGCCTCTTGGACCTAGACTTGGCCCTCCGGCACCGCTTTCCGTGCGGTAGCAGAGAGAACAGTCTATGACTAGGGTGGCTGGAGTCTTTGACAATTTTTAGGGCCTTCCTCTGACACCGCCTGGTATAGAGATGGCAGGAAGCTTGGCCCCGGTATGTACTGGGCCGTACGCACTACCCTCTGTAGTGCCTTGCGGTCGGAGGCTGAGCAGTTGCCAAATCACTGTCAAATCGCAGTTATGCCAAGATAGCAAGAACCAGGGTCTAGAATATGTTTCATAAGACACTCGTTCTACAACACCTTGCTAAGAAAGTAGCTTGCCACTTAGTTGCCCCGTGTTCTTCAGTCAGTTCAGCTGTCCTACAACACAATATTATAACTGGCTAGTTTTGTTTTATTTTGTCTCTCCTTATGTCCGCTGTTATATCTTTTCCAGGGGACAAATCCCAGAACTACTAATATCCCTATAGGTGTAGGCTACATGTAGACATTGCGCAAACTTCGCCCAGCTTGAGTGTAGATACATTTAGCAACAAAATATCGATGTGTGTGTTCGTGTTACAAAGACAAAACATTTTCTGCTGTAAATATCGTATTGATGTGCTTATAAAGACAGTATGCCTACACTTACCTAGCAAAAACTACACTGAACAAAAATATAAACACAACATGCAACCATTTCAAAGATTTTTCTTATAATTTTTCTTTCTTCTGAGTTCTTATAAGGAAATCAGTCAATTGAAATAAATTCATTAGGCAGTAATAGATGGATTTCACATGACTGCGAATACAGATTTGAATCTGTTGGTCACAGATACCTTAAAAAAAGTTATGGGCGTGCATCAGAAAACCAGTCAGTATCTGGTGTGACCGCCATTTGCCTCATGCAGCATCTCCTTCGCATAGAGTTGATCAGGCTGTTGATTGTGGAATGTTGTCCCGCTCCTCTTCAAAGGCTTTGTGAAGTTGCTGGATATTAGCGGAAACTGGAACACACTCTCTTACACGTCTATCCAGAGCATTCCAACAGGATCAATGGGTGACATGTCTGGTGAGTATGCAGGCCATGGAAAAATAGGGACATTTTCAGCTTCCAGGAACAATTGTGCTCGTTGTCTGTAGCTTATGCCTGCCCATACCATAACCCCACCATACCCCCACTAATCCCAACATTGACAAACCGCTCACCCACACAACGCCGTATGTCTGCCATCTGCCCCGGTACAGTTGAAACCGGGACTAATCCATGATCCACACTTCTCCAGCGTGCCAGTGGCCATCGAAAGTGAGACAGGTCAAGACCCTGGTGAGGACAATGAACACGCAGATGAGCTTCCCTGAGACGGTTTCAGTCCGGGTGGCTGGTCTCAGATGATCCCGCAGGTGAAGAAGCCGAATATGGAGGTCCTGGGCTGGCATGGTTACACGTGGTCTGCGGTTGTGAGGCCGGTTGGATGTATTGTCAAATTCTCTAAAACGGCTTATGGTAGAGATATTTTAATCAAATTATCTTGAAACAGCTCTGGTGGACATTCCTGCAGTCAACATGCCAATTGCATGCCTCCTTAAAACTTGAGACACCTGTGGCATTCTGTTGTGTGACACAACTGCACATGTGTCTTTTTATTCTCCCCAGAACAAGGTGCACCTGTGTAATGATCATGCTGTTTAATCAGCTTCCTGATATGCCACACCTGTCAGGTCGATGGATTATCTTGGAAATGGAGAAATGCTCAAAATTTTGATAAATAAGCTTTTTGTGTATGGAAAATTTAATTTCAGCTCATGTTGCGTTTAAATTTTGTTCCGTATAAGTTGTGTGTAGAGTACAACTTCAACTGTTTAACCAGAACTAGAATGGCATTCTATTTGTCTATTTGGCCAAACCTAAGGATTTGGCTGTCTAACCACACACTGACATGCACAGCTCTCTGGGTGAAATTCAGCGGGTGATGAAGTCGCTTCCATATACTGTATATAACGTACAGTATTACAGGTTATGAACAGGTTCAGTCAGGTGGCAGGAGGGGTGAAGTGCATGACACTCCATACTGGATAGGAAATAGTTTTCCTCAACCCATGGGTCCAGCAGACAGCGTTCAATAACTACAGGCAGATGTGAGATGCATGAGGATGGCACTCTTCTCATACCAATCTGTCGGCTACTGACCCATTCAGAGCTTCCTCCAGAAGAAAAAGCAGTATGAGAAGAGAGCACATTGCTCAACTCATGTAGGTATTCTAAACAAAGTGTTTCGATAACTTTCAAGTGTAACAGTTCCAAGCAGAATACACCACACTACGCATAATACTGTAGAAGTAATGTACAAGTATTACACTTATAAGGACACAAGGCGAGACTCAGATGCAGACACACCTCGCTACAGAGGAGGTAAGCGGGGTTCTCGGGGAGCCGGGGTAGGCTGTATAAACTCGCCACAAATAGGGAAAAAGTGACTAGGTGGTTGGGGTTTCTCAGAGGTGGCAGGCTGCCTCTGAGCGAACTCCCTGATTTGCTCCATTACAGCCTTAAACCCTTGGTCGTGGCGTTCCGTCAAGGAACGGAACCCTTCCAGAAGGTCCTGTAACAACTTCTCATGTCTCCCAATGGCGGCTCCCTGCAGGGAGACCGCTTGGTGGAGGTGGTCCAAGTCTGCTGGGTCTGTCATGGCCAGTTCGTACTATAAGGGCACAAGGCGAGACCCAGGAGGCAGATGGTTAGAGTCCAAGATGTTTATTAACAATCCAAAAGGGGTAGGCAAGAGAATGGTCGTGGACAGGTAAAAGTTCAGAACCAGTTCAGAGTTCCAGAGGTACAGAACGGCAGGCAGGCTCGAGGTCAGGGCAGGCAGAATGGTCAGGCAGTCGGGAATGGAGTCCAGAAAACAGGCATAGGTCAAAACCGGGAGGACTAGTAGAAGAGAATCGAAAAGCAGGAGCACGGGGAAAAAACACGCTGGTTGGTTTGAACATACAAGACGAACTGACACAGAGAGACACAGGAAACACAGGGATAAATACACCAGGGGAAAACAGTGACACCTGGAGGGAGTGGAGACAATCACAAGGACAGGTGAAACAGATCAGGATGTGACAGCACTTGTCTTTCATCTTCTATTGTCATTCACAGCCGGTAGAGATACAGTACCTATCAGCATTTTGTAGAGCGCTGCTGGGGCCACCTTGCCAAACATGTCAGTCATCATAGCTTCCTGTATGGTGTCTCGTATAAGACAGGGGTTCCCTGACATGTTTGAAGAATACACAGGGTCCCCCACCCCCTATTGATAGTACCATTCAATAACAACAAAAGATTATCAAAAGTAATAGATGTGCCTTGTATAGTTTGAACGCTGAGTTCAACGTCTTTCCCAATTCAGATACCAGTATGAACCGGTCTTTCAGTCAGAGGACTATGACAAAAGCATCTCTTCTGAAAAACGAGGAAGGGTAGGGTGATATTACTAAACCGTTGTGATGTACTGTCTTATTAGTAGTCACCTATCTTATTAGTAATCGTCTTTTTTATTGTGTTTTTGTATTTATTTATTTTTTACTTTAGTTTATTTAGTAAATATGTTCTTAACTGCATTGTTTGTTAAGGGCTTGTAAAGCATTTCACGGTAAGGTCTACACCTGTTGCATTCGGCGTATGTGACAAATACAATTTGATTTGATTTGACAACATGTCCACATGGCAAGGGGCGGACCATACCATGTTTCCGCTGGGCAATTGGGCATCATTGGCAAAAATTGCCATGTAAGTCATCCGTAACCCAACCCTCCGGAAGATTTCTGACGTAATTAATGACGTATCCTTTTTTCCTTTCATCTCGCAAATCTATGCTATTTACACTTCCTATTCAATTCTGTCACTGGAATAAATGTTTCTGAAGAATATCAATGCCACCTAGGCTGTTTTCAAAAGAAGAAGTTTTTTTTTTTTAGGAGCAGTTGCTCTTTAACCTTGCACCATATGACAGGAAATGTATGTTTCCATAGTAAAGCTTCTCATCACATTCTCCTTTTATCATCAATGATATAAAAAAAAAAACTCCTATCCTTCAGCTCCTACACATGACCATCATAACCTAACCTCCATGTTAGACATAAGCGACCGCTCTTTTCCAGACAATACTCTCATTATATAATATTTATGGTTCTCCGTGAAGACTATAGACAGATGTTGAAAGCTCGGGTTCTGATCTCTTATAATAACTGGAACCCCGCTGGGCACACACAGGTTGAATCAACGTTGTTTCCGCATCATTTCAATGAAATGACGTTGAATCAACATGGAATAGACTTTGAAATGACGTCTGTGCACAGTGTGGTGTCTCCACTTGATTCTACTCACCCTGTCTCTAAGTCCTGTACCTGTCAGCACCTCCCGAATTAGCAGTTTTTTTTCTTCTCAAACTGGCTTACTGTTACAGTAAGCATAAGCAGATTTCTTTCTCAGCCTGTTGTCATACAAAGTGATTGCCATAGAAGTGGTCCCTCAAAAGCCCTATTCCCAATATGAGATATGAAGGAGTCTGAGGAGCAGGGTGGTTAGAGAATTCAACTTTCCAACTCACATTACATCCTTGCCTTACCTTTCGTTGGGACTAGCAATGTGATATTCTTGGTCCGTAGCTCAAATAGACAGTAAATATCACAGTAGCCATTAGCCAGTAAGCACAAACTGTGAATATTCTACAATCCACATAAAGAAAATATGTGCATTTCCCCAACCGTGGTGTGTATCCACTAAATGGAATTGTTGTGGAAAAAACTGTGTGATGACGTAGTGCACATAAAATGTTATTTTCCGCTTACGTTTTCATGTACCGAATAAAAATCTAAAGTTTAATGTGTTTCCATTGCATTTTCAACTCTACTGATAATTTTGTCACAAAAACGGTTGCGATTAAATAGCAAATGTGCCTACTCTGGTCTTGGCATGTGTGGTCTAGCCAACAGCTCGCAGATACAGTGTGGGGTAGGCTATTCCACATGATGAGATTATTATGAGCAAGATTTTTTGTTGTTGTCAAATGGCAGTCAAGCATCGGTCATCATGTCACCAGAATAAGACCCTCGATATTATCAGTGGTGAAAAATACTTAAGTCGTTTTTTGGGGGTATCTGTACTCTACTTTTTATATTTTTGACAACTTTTACTTTTACTCCACTACATTCCTAAAGAAAATAATGTGCTTTGTACTCGTTACATTTTGAATGTACTCGTTACATTTTGAATGCTTAGCAGGACAGGAAAATTGTCTAATTCACACACTTATCAAGAGAACATCCCTGGTATCCCTACTGCCTCTGATCTGGTGGACTCACTAAACACAGATGCTTCGTTTGTAAATTATGTCTGAGTGTTGAACTGTGACCCAGGCTATCCGTAAATTAAAAAATAAGATAATTGTGTTGTCTGGTTTGCTTAATATAAGACATTTTAAATTATTTATACCTTTGATACTTAAGTACATTTAAAACCAAATACTTTTACTCAAGTATTATTTTACTGGGTGACTTTTACTTTTACTTGAGTCATTTTCTTTTAAGGTGTCTTTACTTTTACTCAAGTATGAAAATTGGGTACTTTTTCCACCACTGGGTATTATTGGAAAGGAGCATCAAGATCACTGTGCACTTTCACCACCCTGTGAAGTTTATCGTAACTTATTTCATCTGTAGCCGAATAAACTGCATGATTTCCCGAGTCGTAGTGGGAGGACCACACACCATATCATCACGTGACTCCAAGTTTACTTTGATATGATGGTTATTCTATCAATATTTTATTTATTCTATCAAAAGGTGTTTCCACCACCATTTCTCGCATTATACATTTTACTGCCACAAAAAGATTCCACCACGTCGAACGAGCAAAGGATCTGTCAGCATTTATAAAATTGTAGTAAAACTTCCTTCCTGTTTCCATCACAGTTTTCGCTGTGTTTTTTTTAAATACGATATGACTTTACACTCATAACAACTATGGATGGAAACGTGGTGAGTGACAAACTTTTCTTCTGAAACGTATTACACTATTGAATAATTAAACCAAAGCATATAACACTTTTGAATAATGAAACAATTCACAAGAATGTACTGTATGTACAGACAATTAAAGGGTATCCGTAGGCTACACTCGTTACGTTTTAGATTCAAGACAGCGTGTCTTCATTAAGTAACGTTAGCCTATCAAAAATGTACGATTATCCCTCTCACACGAATATAGAAGTACAGTAGGCCTACCTTTACAACATTACAACAAACCATGCTTCATGTCTATCAATTTCATGCAAAGCATTATATGTGGTAAAAGCAAATTACGATTGGAAAATGTGGGTATAAGTGAATTAACCGCGACAAACTGTTTTGTATGAAAGCCCACACCCGCCTCCACATTTTTTAAATAAAATGCCTCATGATTTGCCAACGTGAACAATTAGTCTGTGCTTCAGTCTAATCAACTGTAGCCAACTTATAACAACGACAGCTGCAGGTATCCTATAGAAAAGCCGATGCGCTCTCATACCATCTGGACGTGGCCAGAGGAAACGTAACGTCGTGTTTTTATAGCCTACGGTATGTATTTATAGCCTAAAATAGGCCCATTTTATTTGTGTTCTGAGAACATGTGAATTTGATCAAATTCGGTTTATAACCACACTTCGGGTGGCTAGACTAGCTAGGCCTTTTGAATTCAAAATGATTAACTGGAATGAATCAACACAATAGTGATGACATACTGTGTTGAGTATCTTTTTAATTACAGATGCAAAGGCCTACGCTATGCAACCAAGCATACATTGCGCTCAGCCCTGTTAGTTATTGTGTTCGTTTTTTGTCCAGTCGCAGTTGTTGTCTCGTTGTCTTCGTAAAGGGTTTTAATATTTTCATCCTCCCGAGGGCCAGGAGATTTTCCAGATTTCTCTTTCTAACCAGATGACCTGATTAGAAAAAGAATATGGTTCCATCATAGCACATATCATAGCCCATATAAAACCATTTTTTACAGCTGATTTATTACTATGTCGTACGCTTCAACTAGTGTCCGGAGTTGGTTAGGTTAGCCTACTACCAGATCTGGAGAAAATCTGGGCCCCAGGAAAACATTTCTTGTGGTGCCACCTCTGAAATCACCACACAATGTTACAAATGAAAAAAACATCTCCTATTTGTATGATCTACATTCTACATGTTTTTGGTGGCGGGAACGGGCTTCCATCATTTCAAGTGGAATTTAACAGAATTGAACAGGCTGTTACTGCAATTTCAGGCAAAAACTCACTAAAACAAGTCTAAAATATTAGGGAAATGTCTATACATTTCAGCTGTATCAAAAACATTGCTCTGCTATTACCATTTATACTGTAGGAGTGTTGGCTCAACAAGACAATTCTGTTTACACTGCCCTGCTTTTAAGGGGGGCAACTGTCGGGCAAGTGTCCTGCTCTAATTCCGGAGGTAGCGGTCGAGACATGGCAAGTATGCAAGGTTACATATGAGTAATATGTGTAGCCAACAGTATTTTTACAAAAAGTGTAGTAAGTGTGAAGAGGCTCATAGTGACATAATTTCCTGTGTGTGTGTGTGTGTGTGTGTGTGTGTGTGTGTGTGTGTGTGTGTGTGTGTGTGTGTGTGTGTGTGTGTGTGTGTGTGTGTGTGTGTGTGTGTGTGTGTGTGTGTGTGTGTGTGTGTGCTGTGGTACAGTTGTGCAAGCTAGGGATGTCTGCTGGTTGCTGTGGAGATAAGATGGCATCGTGGGCCAGAAGGGGCTCCCGAGTGGCGCAGCCGTCTAAGGCACTGCATCTCAGTGCTAGAGGTGTCACTACAGACCCTGGATTGATTCCAGGCTGTATCACAACTGGCCATGATCAGGAATCCCATAGGGAGGCGCACAATTGGCCCAGCGTTGCCCGGGTTAGGGTTTGGCCGGTGTAGGCCGTCATTGTAAATAAGAATTTGTTATTAACTGACTTGCCTAGTTAAATAAAGGTTAAATTAAAAAATCATTAAAAAAAGGGGGTCAGTGAGTCCGTGGTCCTTACTCTATTACCCCCTCTCATTCTGTGGCAGGCTGTGTGAACTGGGTTCATCACACACACACACACACACACACACACACACACACACACACACACACACACACACACACACACACACACACACACACACACATATACACACACACACACACACACACACACACGTACACCACACAAACACACACACACACACACTTACAGACTACAGCCCATGCTAGTGAATGGATCTGAATGTACTCCTTCTCCTTGTGGTATGCCCTCCTCTGACTGGACGGAATTTCTCACACCCTGTGTGTGTGTGTTTGTGTGTGTGTGTGTGTGTGTGTGTGTGTGTGTGTGTGTGTGTGTGTGTGTGTGTGTGTGTGTGTGTGTGTGTGTGTGTGTGTGTGTGTGCAGCGTCATCTCTCCAAAAGGTTTCTACAGTATGATGGATGATGTGAAAATGCTCTGTCAGTTGTCACAGCAAACTCTGTAGTTGGGGTAACTGCCTGTATGTGCTCCTCTCTAAATATTTCTATATTGAACATGTCTATTGTCTCTGACAGATATACAGTACACATGTATTATTATAGTCGTCCTCTACATCCCTGGCTTTCAGTACCCCACCACATCATCTGCTTTCTTCATTGTGTCAGTAAGCTCATTGTGAGGTAATGAGGTGTTGAGGAGCTCAACAGATGTGGCTAGTACGCCCAGGCTAGTCAAGGCTATACTAGGCTAAGCTAGCACAGATCCCCTGACACCAGTGAATACGGCTAGGAGAGTGAAGCCAGACTAGATCATCTATACGTACAGATAGCTAACCATCATTCAAGAGCTATCATCCCCTGTTGACACGATATACATTCTACACCTACGCATTGTATTCATCCTAGAAATTAACTGTGAAGGGGTCGTTCTTCATAGATTCTCATCTGTTGTCCCGCAAATAAGCCCATGTCCAGGCTGAGGAGCCTCATATTCAACTAATTAGACAATCAATGTTTCTAGACATATGCATTCCTAGAAAGCTGTCATTTAGCATCCCGTAGAGATGATCAATGACTTCATACATGTGTGAAACAGTTTGTGCACACGCATATTACATGTGTATGACATATATTGCGTGTGTTTCCACTTGATCTTTTATAGTAGAATACACCAAAGTTGTCTTTATTGTGAGCAGCTAAAAAAACTCACGAAAAAACATGTGCAGCACATATAGTCTATGGACTTTATTTGGAACCATGGTGTGTGTGTGTGTGTGTGTGTGTGTGTGTGTGTGTGTGTGTGTGTGTGTGTGTGTGTGTGTGTGTGTGTGTGTGTGTGTGTGTGTGTGTGTGTGTGTGTGTGTGTGTGTGTGTGTGTGTGTGTGTGTGTGTGTGTGTGTGTGTGTGTGTGTGTGTGTGTGTACGTTTCAGGAGGCTTTGTGATGTCATAGGTGTACCTGGTGGTCTACTTCAATGTGCACATCCTGTGGCTTCCGGTATGGGGCACTGTAAGGGACCATACCTCCCTACACACACACATACACACACACACACACACACTCCACCCCGCTCTCTCTGCCCTAAAAAGCAGTGACCACCAAACGTGGGAGTGCCTTATGGTACAATTAGGGTTTAACATGACACTGACCGTCTGTCCAGACCAGAGCGATGGTAACCCTGACAGCTGCTTCCTTCCGTCAGACCACTATTTATGTAAGACATGATGCATGCTGGGTAGCCAAGTCTCGACTCTGCCTAGATCCACTGTGTAATTAGGAAATGGTTTGGGGTTTCTATGAGTCAAGCAACACGCTCACACCCACGTACGCTACACACATATGCACGCACACATGTACACACGCACGCACGCGCACACAACATGTTGGCATCATCATTTCATCTAGGATTAGGACAGCAATGTGGTTTCAACGGGGGGACATTACTGGAAATATGACACATACAGCATATAGTTTTATGGTAATAAGAAGGAATAGTACCTTGGGACGGTAGTTTACAGTAAAGTGGAGTATCATAACTGATGAATAGATACTATAGATGAGATAGCATCAGAATGACACCTCACTATGTCAGAGAGTACAACAAACTCAATAAAGACAATAATAAGTGTCTCATTCATGCATGGGCCCAGCACTCTCCAAAAGCCTAGTCACACGTTGAGTATCTCCCTCACTCTTTTTCTTACATTTTTGATCTTCCATGATCCCTCCCTAACTTTGTTCTTCTCTCTTTCTCTCTTTTCACTACTCGCGCATGCTCTCGATCTCCTCTCCTTAAAACCATCTCTCTATCTCCCCTCCCTCTCTCCCCTCTCTCTCCCTCGCTCCAGTGTAAGACTCGGCTCTAGCCTCTACACATGCTCTCGATCTCCTCTCCTTAACCATCTCTCTATCTCCTCTCCCCTCTCTCTCTCCCTCGCTCCAGTGTAAGACTCGGCTCTAGCCTCTACACATGCTCTCGATCTCCTCTCCTTAACCATCTCTCTATCTAGCTCCCCTCTCTCTCTCTGCCTCGCTCCAGTGTAAGACTCGGCTCTAGCTTCTACACAGGCTCTCTTTATGTGTGTGTGTGTTTGTTCTGCTCGGGAAGGTGCACGGACCCTGCTGTGTCAGCCTGGCGTTTAGGTCCAGGGGGTTCGCCGTGTGTGCACACAAGTGTGTGTGTGTGCTTGTGTGTGTGTGGGAAACCCTATATCCCCTCACTGAATGATCTCCCTCTTTTTCGGGTGGAAAGGGGAATTTTGATTCTGGCTATATGTAGTTCTGTGTGTTCTAGAGACAGGTGTTCCACTTCATCCTAGGTGTGGCATCCTGTTTCCTTACGGGGAGGGGAATAATAAGAACCCACCCCTATCAGGTGGACTCATACACACACTGTACATAAAAACACGTGTACTCAAACACACACACACATGTGCATGCACATACACACACTGTACATAAAAACACCTGTACTCAAACACACACACACACATGTGCATGCACACACACACACACACACACACACACACACACACACACACACACACACACACACACACACACACACACACACACACACACACACACACACACACACACACACACACACACACACACACACACACAGACCATTGCATTTGACTGTCCTGAGCATAACCTCCTCTAATGGTACCTGATTGCTTTTATCTGTTCTCAACTGATCCAGGAGCTGTGAATTTTCATACAGCCGGGTGAGTGTGAGCCAATGCTCTCTGTCTGTCAGGAAATTGTGAAAGCTATAGAATCGTCCACAACCACCATGCTGAAGTCTTTAAAATCCTTAAGAGTCTAAGCCTGGGGGTCGTCCCATTATGTCTGGCTAAAATCAAACAGCGCATTCCACAGTAAGAACCTCATCCCCAACGATCAAGCATGGTGGTGGTAGTGTGACGGTTTGGGGATGCTTTGCTGCCTCAGGAACTGGAGAATGTCAGGCCATCCGTCTGGTAACTGAAGCTGACGCACAGCTGGGTCATGCAGCAAGACAATTATCCAAAACACACAATCAAGTCTGTATGAAAATGGTTAAAAAACAACACATTTGAGGTTGTTGAATGGCCGAGTCAAAGTCCAGACCTAATCCCAATTGAGATGTTGTGGCAGGACTTGAAAGGAAACTGATGCTTGAAAGTCCACAAATGTCGCTGAGTTAAAGCAGTTCTGCGTTCCAGAGTGGGCCAAAATTCCTCTGCAGCGATGTGAGAGACTGATCAACAACTATAGAAAGCATTTGGTTGCAATAATTACAGCTAAAGGAGGCACAACCAGTTATTGAGTGTAAGGGGGAAATTACTTTTTCACACAGGGGAATTGGGTGTTGCATAACTTTGTTAAATAAATAAAATCAGTATTCCTTTTGTTGTTTTTTGTAATCTCAGGTTCCCTTTATCTAATATTAGGTTTTGGTTGAAGATCTGATAACATTCAGTATCAAAAATATGCAAAAATAGAGAAATTCTGATAGGGGGCAAATACTTCACGGCACTGTACGGCACTGTACATAGATAAACAGTAGTAAAAGAAATGTTTACTAAAATAAATAGTAAAAGAAAATCTAAATTAAGTTTGTTTTGAAGTATCTGTCCTATATCTGAGAGATCAGGAAACAATTTATATATTTTTTGACATGTATTTAATTGACCACTTACAGTACCAGTCAAAAGGGTTTTTCTTTATTTGTACTATTTTCTACATTGTAGAATAATAAGTGAAGACATCAAAACTATGAAATAACACATATGGAATCATGTAGTAACCAAAACAGTGTTAAACAAATCAAAATATATTTTATATTCTTCAAAGTAGCCACCCTTTGACTTGACAGCTTTGCACACTCTTGGCATTCTCTCATCCAGCTTCACCTGGAATGCTTTTCCAACAGTATTGAAGGAGTTCCACATATGCTGAGCACTTGTTGGCTGCTTTTCCTTCACTCTGCGGTCCAACTCATCCCAAACCATCTCAATTGAGGTCGGATGATTGTGGAGGCCAGGTCATCTGATGCAGCACTCCATCACTCTCGGTCAAAGAGCCCTTACACAGCCTGGAGGTGTATTGGTTCATTGTCCTGTTGAAAAACAAATGATAGTCCTCACTAAGCGCTAACCAGATGGGATGGTGTATCGCTGCAGAATGCTGCGGTAGCCATGCTGGTTAAGTGTGCCTTGAATTCTAAATAAATCACAGACAGTGTCACCAGCAAAGCACCCCACACTTTCACACCACCTCCTCCATCAGACCAAAGGACATATATTTCCACCGATCTAATGTCTATTGCTCGTGTTTCTTTGCCCAAGCAAGTCTCTTATTATTATTGGTGTCCTTTAGTAGTGGTTTCTTTGCAGCAATTCAACCATGAAGGCCTGATTCACGCATTCTCCTCTGAACAGTTGATGTTGAGATGTGTCTCTTACTTGAACTCTGTGAAGCATTTATTTGGACTGCAGTTTCTGTGGATGGTAACTCTAATGAACTTATTCTCTGCAGCAGGTAAGGTAACTCTGGGTTTTCCTTTCCTGTGGCGGTCCTCATGAGAGCCCTTTTCATCATAACACTTGATGGTTTTTGCAACTGTAGCAGCGCCTCTTCAACCTCAGGAGGCTGAAGAAATTCGGCTTGTCACCAAAAACACTCACAAACTTTTACAGATGCACAATTGAGGGCATCCTGTCGGGCTGTATCACAGCCTGGTACGGCAACTGCTCCGCCCACAACCATAAGGCTCTCCAGAGGGTAGTGAGGTCTGCACAACGTATCACCGGGGGACAGCTGTCAACATCCTGGTCCTCAAATGAAACTGGTATACTTTCCTATTTATGCTATTTTTATTCCTCTGCCAGTTTTGATCCTTTATATTGGGCAGACAGACCAGTTTCCTACCTCCTCCCGCTGCCACCTGCCTCCTCCATTTTTGGGGAAATGCTGTAATCAATTGGTTGTAATCTTGGATTGAGCAGACCTTCCCATACAATCCTGATAACTCCATGAAATACATAACTCTACCATCACAATTTACAATATCATTTAAAAACAAAGTACCCTTTTCAAACATCTGTCCCATAAATACAGGTATTTTATCAACCACCACATTTGAGTTCAGCCATTATATTTGTTGTAATATTTGTTCTATCTTTTCAGGGGGATGAAATTGAAATTGTAGCCAGCTCTGCAATGTACTTTTGAAAAGCGAAATATTTTTTGCTCTTATGATTTGAAAAACAAATCATCAGGAGTAGGCAGCGCCTTAAGTAAGTGAGTAAAGTCACTTAGTCAAAGGAGTTAAGTGAGTTAACTCATTTGACTAAGGAGTTAATCAGGGGAATTTTTCCATACATACATGCAGGATCTTGTCTATTTTTCTATTGAAATTCATTGTGGAAAGCTCATTTATATATTTTGTGATATGAATACCAAGTATGTCTACTTCACCATCAGTCCATTTTATAGGTAAATTGCAGGGTAATGTAAAAATAGTTTTTTTTAAAGATTCAATACGTAATATTGTGCACTTATCATAATTAGATTTTAGTCCAGAGAGTCCAGAAAAATTATCTAGCTCTTCAATGAGACATTGCAGGGATCTAGCTTGCAGACTTAATATAAAACTTGGGTCATTGGCATACATGGATGCCTTTGTTTTAAGCCTTGGATTTATAATCCTCTAATGTTGTTATTTCATCAGATTTTAATAGCTAGCATTTCTATGGCCATAACGAATAGATATGGTGACATCGGACACCCTGTTTAACCCCCCTTGACAATTCAAAACTCTCTGAGAAGTAACCGCTATTTACTATTTTACACCTGGGATGCATTGATATTATATTTTCCTTGCCAAAAAAAACGATACCGATACCCGGTATTTAACATCTTAGGGTCCTTTTAAGCATTCTAGTACAGTTAAATAGTTAACACACACACACACACACACATGGATGCAGCGGTCTAAGGCACTGCATCTCAGTGCAAGAGGCATCACTACAGTCCCTGGTTCGAATCCAGACTGTATCACATCTGGCAGTGATTGGGAGTCCCATAGGCGGTGCACAATTGGCCCAGCGTTGTCCATGTTTGGCCGTGGTAGGCCGTCATTGTAAATAAAAATGTGTTCTTAACTCACTTGCCTAGTTAAAGGTTACACACACACACACCACACCACACTGACCAAAAAGTTATTTTGTTGTCATTTACGTATGTCCCCATTACCAGTAAAACATAATCAAAACCTATTTCTTTCACTTACTTGCTTTGCTGTTTCGTTGTTCATTTGTTCAGTCGTTTCATTCTCAACCTGTCAGGTGTGCGGGTGTAGCTGGTGTATAAAGTCAGGCGCAGGAGAGCAGAGATGAGTGAAACAACGCACTTTACTCGACAGCACAAAGTAAACTATTTACAAAGTGCAAAAAGAACGGTTGCCACAAAGCATGGGTGATAAACAGCACCCGGTACAAACCAGCCGGAACATACCGACCTGAACAAATAACAATCACACACAAAGACATGGGGGAAACAGAGGGTTAAATACATGACCAGTAATTGGGAAATTAAAACCAGGTGTGTGGGAAAACGAGACAAAACAAATGGAAAATGACAAATGGATCGGCGATGGCTAGAAGACCGGTGACGTCGACCGCCGAACACCACCCGAACAAGGAGAGGCATCAACTTCGGCCGAAGTTGTGACACAACCAGGATTTCATCATACATATCAAGCAGTGAAGTTTCAGCTCTGTCTGTCTGTGGCCTCTCTTCCTCGGTGCGCACTGTCACTGTGTCCGTTTCCATCTTGTCCACCTGTGTGTGTAACATTTCACGTAAACACTTTTTCTTGTCTCTGCATCGAAGTAGCGGTCCTTAACCTAGCATCGAGCATGGTGGCAACACAGTGAAGAGGCTCAGAGAGAATGCCACCGAATCCCTTGTTCACAGCCTCGAGTACTTTTGTAAGTTTTAACCCCACGATCTGTCGGCAGTTTTGTTGAGCAGAGGTTTCAATGCCATGACAGAGGGTATCACATCTGCGGCAGACGCAGTTGAATAGCTTATTTCTCGAGTCAGTTGTTCGAATGGCCCTAGGAGTGTGTTAATTTTTCCAAGTTTCAAACATGTTTTGAAATGGCAGCAGCGGTATGAGAACCAGCACATTCTTGAGCATGCAATATGGCTTACCTTAGTACAAAATCCTCGTCAACCCACTGTGCTGTCAGTCTCAGCATGCTCATGGGGCTGACATCGCTGGTACAAATGTCAGTCATGAAGCTAATAGCAGTGACGCCCATAGCAAGTAGCTCATATATGTGCGTTTCAACAATACTGTGTAACTCTGAAAAATAGTGCCTAATTGGTAGTGTTCCCGGGGCTCGAGGTGCTCGACCAGTCGGCGAAAGCAAACATCATCCACGACAGAGAACGGTTGATTGTCAAGGGCAACGAATTCCATTATGTTAGCGTTAATAGATTTCGCCTTTTAGTTAACTCGCTGAAATGTTTTCTACTCTTTCAAATGACTGCTTGACTTTAACTTGGTTAGTTGTTGGAAGTATGCGCTTAGTATTTTTCTGCTTTTGTTGTTGTTTCTGCTGTGTAGCGCTGTATTTTTCGTGGTGTCATTACATCATCTACCTACGTTATATAGGTGTGCACGTCAGCTTTGACATCAGTTTTGCACATCGCCATTAAACTAGACATCGGGCCGATGCCGATGTTGGCATTTTTAGCTATTATCGTCCGATTCCGATATGCTCACCGGTATATCGTGCATTCCTAGTTGCTATACATTACCTTTACCCATTTTATATCAGAATCACCGAAATTGAAAAAATCCAGGCATTTATAAATAAAATCCAGGCTCACTTTATCAAAGGCCTTTTCAAAATCCACTATAAATACCAGGCCTGGCTTCTTAGATATTTCATGATGTTCTATTATTTCTAGTAGTTGTCGTATATTATCTCCAATGTATCGGCCATGTAAAAAACCTGTCTGATCAGGATGAACAATACCCAGTAAAACCTTTTTAATTCTGAGTGCTATGCATTTCGCTAGTATTTTTGCATCGTTGAAGTGTAAGAGGCCTCCAGTTTTTAAGATGGACTGGGTCTTTATATTTGCCATCTGGGTCTTGTTTTAATAAAAGGGAAATCAGCCTTTCCCGCTGAGTATCTGACAGACTACCGTTTCTATAGGAGTAGTTAAAACAAGCTAACAACGTAGCTTTGAGTATATCAAAAAAGGCTTGATATACCTGGTGTTTTTCCAGAATGAAAGGATTTAATAGCCACAAAAAGTTATTCCTCTGTAATTTGGCCTTCGCATTGATCTTTCTGTACATTTGTTAATTTTCATTTTTATTTTTTTATTTTGAAAGAATTCCATAATAGTTTGCCAAACCGTTCAGATGCTACAGACAGTGAGAAGACCGATTTTCGGGATGTACCATGGTCTTAGGAACACCGCTCTAGCTCTGACAACTTTCACCGCAGATTCGGAAGGGCCACATTGGCGGATGCTGTGGATTGAGATGCAGACAGATATCTCTAGCTTAAACAGAGGATTTTGATGGGGAATTTGTATTATGCTAATTCGATTCCCATGGGGGCGTGGACAATTGACTCTATTACATTGTGTACATCATCACATTGCAGTATTTTATAGTGATTTTAACTGCATTACTCAACTCCAAGCTCTAAGCACTATATGGAGTTTTACATTGAAAAACATTGAGGTGAGAAAGCATACATGCATAATGTTTGTGAATTAAGTATACAATTTCACATTGGTATTATCATAGGGGCTCACTAATTAACTATTCATAAAGGACACTGTCAAAGGCTACAATTCCTTTTGTCCTTGGTTGGTCCAGGTCACGGAAAGCTGAGGTGTAATTGTTGGAGTTTTATTTATTTGCGCACATTTGTATGTCTGTGTGCCTGAACGTGTGCAAATGTTTGAGTTTTTGGGGGATCACTTTATTTGGATAGTCTGTAGAGCATCTACAGACTATAAATTACATTTTGATTAACTATCTAGTAATCCTAACACTAACACTAGCTCTAAACTTAACCCTAACATTAACCCTTACCCTAAACCTT
Organism: Salvelinus alpinus; assembly: GCF_045679555.1. Taxonomy (NCBI): domain Eukaryota; kingdom Metazoa; phylum Chordata; class Actinopteri; order Salmoniformes; family Salmonidae; genus Salvelinus; species Salvelinus alpinus. Next base: position 46,910,770 of record NC_092112.1, read on the forward strand.
ATTCTAAACCTAACCCGAACCCTAACCTTAGTGAACAGTTGCTTATCAACAGATAGTATGAACATCCGGATTATCCAAATATAGTGTGACCTGTTTTTGTGTCTACCATAACAGCGTCAGGCAAACATGTCACTCCAGCTCCAACATTTCTGATGAGCACTTACTCAGCTAAACACATCCAGACCCCTCTTAATTAGTGTGTGTGTGTGTATGTGTGCGCACATGTGAGTGTGTGTAAAAACTATAATACTGTAGTTATAATAGTTTTGGGTCGCTTAGCAAGCTATCAACGTCCACATTTGCACTGCGTGATATCCTATTGCAAGTAACATGCCGAGAACATTCTGATCCTCACTCTTTTTCAATTCTCTGTTGCCGCTTTCTCTCTCCTTTCTCTCTCTCTTTCTCTTTCAGAATCAGAATAATCTTTTTTTCCGCCAAGTACTGTATATTTACACTACCGTTCAAAAGTTCAGGATGACTTAGAAATGTCCTTGTTTCTGAAAGAAAAGCACATTTTTTTTGTCCGTTAAAATGACATCAAATTGATCAGAAATACAGTGTAGATATTGTTAATGTTGTAAGTTACTTTTGTAGCTGGAAACAGCTGATTTTTAATGGAATATCTACATAGGCGTACAGAGGCCCATTATCAGCAACCATCACTCCTGTGTTCCAATGGCATATGTTAGCTAATCCAAGTTTATCATTTTAAAAGGCTAATTGATCATTAGAAAACCCTTTTACAATTATGTTAGCACAGCTGAAAACTGTTGTTCTGATTAAACGGGTCTTTCTTCTGAAACTCGTCAGTCTGTTCTTGTTCTGAGACATGAAGGCTATTCCATGCGAGAAATTGCCAAGAAACTGAAGATCTCGTACAATGCTGTGTACTACTCCCTTCACAGAACAGCGCAAACTGGCCCTAACCAGAATAGAAAGAGTGGGAGGCCCCGGTGCACAACTGAGCAAGAGGACAAGTACATTAGAGTGTCTAGTTTGAGAAACAGACGCCTCACAAGTCCTCAACTGGCAGCTTCATTAAATGGTACCTGCAAAACCCCAGTCTCAATGTCAACAGTGAAGAGGCGACTCTGGGATGCTGGTCTTCTAGGCAGAGTTCCTCTGTCCAGTGTCTGTTATTTTGCCCATCTTAATCTTTTCTTTTTATTGACCAGTCTGAGATATGGCTTTTTCTTTGCAACTCTGCCTAGAAGGCCAGCATCCCGGAGTTGCCTCTTCACTGTTGATGTTGAGACTGGGGCATAGACAGTAAACGTAATGCAGACAGAATATATCCACAAATCATTTTCTAATCCACATACACTATAAATAGCAAAAAATGGATTAATGAGGCTATGCATGGTACGGATGTATAAACAATTTACAATGGATGATGTGCAATGGAGCGTAACTATATATATACAGTCAGTCAGATGTAAAGGACACAGTTGTGTACACGTATTACAATTAAATTATTAACGGGCCACCACTTGCTATAAGCAAGAAACTATAAAATAGTTACAATTATAACTACGGTTATAATTATGAAGGCAATTAAGTTCTTAAAAGGACAAGGTGCAGATGCAGACACGGGAGGCAGATGGTTTGAGTCTCTGATATTTATTAGTATCCAAGGGGCAGGCAAGAGAATGGTCATGGACAGGCAAAAGATCATAACAAGGTCAGAGTCCAGGAGGTACAGGGTGGTAGGCAGCTCGAGGTCAGGGCAGGCAGTATGGTCAGGCAGGCGGGTTCAGAGTCAAGGCAGGCAAAGGTCAAAACCGGGAGGACTAGCAAAAACAGAGAAAAGGAAATAGCAGGAGCACAGAGTAACACGCTATTTGACTTGACAAAACAAGACGAACTGGCACAGACAGACAGAGAACACAGGTATAAGTACCCAGGGGATGATGGGGAAGATGGGCGACACCTGGAGGGGGTGGAGACAAGCACAAGGACAGGTGAAACAGATCAGGGTGTGACAGAAATAACCAGGGTGAAGTAATGAAAGTACAGGATGAATGAATAATGGAGATTGTCATGGCAAAATTATGTAATAATATGATAGGCTACATAATCAGTCACAAACAGGGAATATGGATTAGAGGGCCTAAACTCAAACAAACAGTTATTCTTGATATTTCAAATCCGTGGCTCTGTTTTAGTCATCGTCACTCTTCATCACAACCATATTGTGTCCATGTCTTCGACAGGCCGTCTGAGCACCATTTGGTTAAACTGGTTGCCGTGGAGCTGATACAGTAGGAGGAGCTTTGATGTAGACTAGAGGTGTGAGATGAGCAAAGGGGAAGGATGACTCCTGCTTTGGAGATTGCTGTGAGTGCCCCCCCGCCTCTTCCCTTGTTCTCTGGCCAGTGAAGAGAGGTCCTTGTGTATTCTCATTGTGGTTGATGTCTGGCGTGGCTGAGTTAATCTGACACTCCGCTACACAGCACGGGGTGTAAAAAGGCAGGTGCATATTTGCAAGAATGTGCAGAGGTACTGTAGTGAGCAACATTACAGGACGTTGTGCAGAGAGTAAAGTCGTGAATGATCAGAGTCAGTGTCCGAGTGCGTAGTTTTTAATCACCGCGGACTGGGTGGAGGGTTGGTACAAGTCACAGCGTTGGCAAAGAAGTTTCTCTATCCTTTTCTCTCCCTCCTTCCCATTCTTTTCCTATCTTTCCCTATTTTAATTTCCTCACTGTACTGAATGTAGAGCAGCTGTTTTTCCTGACTCTGTGTTTGTGTCACAGGATCACATGACTCCAAACGGATTACGGGAGCTCTGTGGTTATTCAGTAGTCCTCTCTGATTCAGCCTGTATTTGGGACTATTTTCCCTCTCTCTGTCCCTCCCTTCATCCCCGTGTTCCCCTCATTTTCCTTCAAGAGGTTATCCATAGGCCTAGGGGGTCCCATGAGGTAAGGAGTAAGGGGAGTGGGTTGAGGAGAGGCCTGGTGATGCACATAACACACCACAGAAATGTTGTGTGTGAGAAACTTTGCTTGGCTCCTCCTCTTCCTCCTCTTCACTCTGTGTTTTGGTCCCATGCAAATCAGACTGAAAGGATAGATAGGTAAACAGATAGTGAGGATTAAGCTTTAACTCATAGATATTTATCTACATCTCTCTGTGGCCTGGTTCTCATTCAGCAGACAATGCGGAGGGGTTGAGTGTATGTGTCCGTCTGCGAGTGTATTGTGTGTGTGTGTGTGTGTGTGTGTGTGTGTGTGTGTGTGTGTGTGTGTGTGTGTGTGTGTGTGTGTGTGTGTGTGTGTGTGTGTGTGCATATGTATCGAACGCTGTTTGGGTCAGTACTCGTTTCATTATCTGACCCGTCCAATAACACTATTTGAAGCGTCAAATAAGACTAATTAACAGGTCAAATAAGCTTATTGATCCATCAGGACTTGAATATGACTTGCACGTAACTTAATCATTTAACACATACATATGTAGTAATTACACTATCCCTCTTAATTCATATGTCACAGTGATTCACTGGTACGTATGTTATGATGCTGGTAAAGGTTTGTCTTGCTTACATGCCACTGCCGGACGAAGCAGACACACACTTCCCAAAGCTCTGGAACTACTAGTCAGAAAAAAGCTAGCTATTGATGGATACAAATAATGTTCTCCTCGTAAATCTGCAAAAACATAGGAAAACAACATTATCAGTTTCAGTATAGCTAGTTAGTTAGCTAATTAATGATCTACTAGGTATCATCATCTGGATACTCTGATTTTATAAGACAGTTTTCATATTTGGTTGACTTCGTCTGGTCAAGCAAGCAACTAGGTAGCTAGCTGACTGAATTGCTTTGTTTTCTAGCTAGCTAGCTAGTTATGTTTTCATGAACTGAAGTTTGATTTCAATAAGAGAACAACAAGTGGCTGCCCATAATAGTCACACGGATTGAAAAATCATTGCGAAGAATATTGAGAATGACTGCAGTTTCAAGTCATTGTTTTCAATCTGTATGCATTGGTGCTAGCTAGATAGGTACCGAGCTAGCTAGCTATCCCAGAAGTTGCTAAGGGACAGATCGAAATTTCCTTTGGGGGAGGGGTGGTCCAAAATATGGGAGTGTTGTCAAACTTTGTTGCTTTGGGGAGAGTTGTGTGTTTTTTTTATTGGGCACAATTGACGGTAGTGTGTTTTTTCCTTCGTTTACATTCACTCTTCTGATCTTATTTTCCCTATAAACAATGGTTTGACTTACTTGTTTTTGATACCAGGATGTATCACAACTGGCCGTGACCGGGAGTCCCATAGGGCGGCACACAATTGGCCCAGCGTCGTCCGGGTTAGGGGAGAGTTTGGCGGGTGGGCTTTACGTGCTCATCTCGCTCTAGCAACTCCCTGTGGCGGTCATCAGTTGAACGGTGTTTCCTCAGACACATTGGTGCAGCTGGCTCTTGGGTTGTGGGTGGGTGTTAAGGAGGGTGGTTTGGCGGGTCATATTTTGGAGGTCGCATGACTCGACCTTCGAATCTCCCAAGCCCGTTAGGGATTTGTAGCGATGAGATAAGATCGTAGTTGAAATTGGGAGAAAAAGTTAGTAAAATACTAAATATATACAGTAGAAGTCGGAAGTTTACATACACCTTAGCCAAATACATTTAAACTCAGTTTTTCACGATTCCTGATATTTAATCCTAGTAAAAATTCCCTGTTTTAGGTCAGTTAGGATCACCACTTTATTTTAAGAATGTGAAATGTCAGAATGATAGTAGATATAATTATTTATTTCACCTTTTATTTCTTTCATCACATCCTCAGTGGGTCAGAAGTTTACATACACTCAATTAGTATTTGGTAGCATTGCCTTTAAATTGTTTAACTTGGGTCAAACATTTTGGGCTGCCTTCCACAAGCTTCCCACAATAAGTTGGGTGAATATTGTCCCATTCCTCCTGACAGAGCTGGTGTAACTGAGTCAGGTTTGTAGGCCTCCTTGCTCGCACACACTTTTTCAGTTCTGCCCACACATGTTCTATAGGATTGAGGTCAGGGCTTTGTGATGGCCACTCCAATACCTTGACTTTGTTGTCCTCAAGCCATTTTGCCACGACTTTAGAAGTATGTTTGGGGTCATTGTCCATTTGGAAGACCCATTTGCGACCAAGCTTTAACTTCCAAACTGATGTCTTGAGAGGTTGCTTCAATATATCCACATAATTTCCTCCTCATGATGACATCTATTTTGTGAAGTGCACCAGTCTCTCCTGCAGCAAAGCACCCCCACAACATGATGCTGCCACCCCCGTGCTTCACGGTTGGGATGGTGTTCTTCAGCTTGCAAGCGTTCCCCTTTTTCCTCCAAAAATAACGATGGTCATTATGGCCAAACAGTTCTATTTTTGTTTCCTCAGACCAGAGGACATTTCTCCAAAAACGACAATCTTTGTCCACATGTGCAGTTAGTTACAAACCGTAGTCTGGCTTTTTTTTATGGCAGTTTTGGAGCAGTTGCTTCCTCCTTGCTCAGCGGCCTTTCAGGTTATGTCGATATAGGACTCATTTTACTGTGGATATAGATACTTTTGTACCTGTTTTTCCCAGCATTTTCACAAGGTCCTTTGCTGTTGTTCTGGGATTGATTTGCACTTTTCACACCAAAGTATGTTCATCTCTAGGAGACAACCAGATGGTTGTCCTTCTGGATGGTTCTCCCATCTCTGCAGAGGAACTCTGGAGCTCTGTCAGACTGACCATCGGGTTCTCCCATCTCTGCAGAGGAACTCTGGAGCTCTGTCAGACTGACCATCGGGTTCTTGGCCACCTTGCTTTGACATACACTGTCAACTGTCAGACCTTATATAGACAGGTGTGTGCCTTTCCAAATCCTGTCCTATCAATTGAATATACCACAGGTGGACTCCAATAAAGTTGTAGAAACATCTCAATGATGATCAATGGAAACAGGATGCAACTGAGCTCAATGTCGAGTCTTAAAATGTGTGTATATAAGGTATTTCTGTTTTAGTTTTTTATACAAACATTTCTTAAAACCTTTTTGCTTTGTCATTATGGGGTATTATGTGTAGATTGCTGATGATTTATTTTGTTTAAGCTATTTTAGAATAAGGCTGTAGAGTAGCAAACTGTGCTACTCTAAAGTAAAGTGGTCTGAATACTTTCCGAAGGCACTGTATATACAGTACCTGTCAAAAGCTTGGACACACCTTCTCATTCAAGGGCTTTTCTTTATTTTTACTATTTTCTACATTGTAGAATAACAGTGAAGACATCAAAACTATGAAATAACACTTATGGTACCATGTAGTAACCAAAAAACTGTTAAACAAATCAATTAGATTTTAGATTCTTCAGTGTTTCCACCCTTTGCCTTGATGACAGCTTTGCACACGCTTGGCATTCTCTCAACCAGCTTCATGAGGTAGTCACCTGGACTGCATTTCAATTAACAGGTGTGCCTTGTGAAATGTACATGTGTGGAATTTCTTTCGTTCTTAATGCGTTTGAGCCAATCAGTTGTGTTGTGACAAGGTAGGGGTGGCATGCAGAAGATAGCCCTTGTCAAAATACCAAGTCCATATATTGGGAAGAACAGCTCAAATGAGCAAAGAGAAATGACAGTCAATCATTACTTTAAGACATGAAGCTCAGTCAATCCGGAAAATGTCAAGAACTTTGAAAGATTCTTCAAGTGCAGTCGCAAAAACTATCAAGCGCTATAATGAAACTGTCTCTCATGAGGACCGCCACAGGAAAGGAGGACCCAGTTACCTTTGCTGCAGAGGATATGTTAATTTAGAGTTACCAGCCTCAGAATTTGCAGCCCAAATAAATGCTTCACAGAGTTCAAGTAACAGACACATCTCAACATCAACTGTTCAGAGGAGACTGCGTGAATCAGGCCTTCATGGTCGAATTGCTGCAAAGAATACCATTACTAAAGGACACCAATAAGAAGAGACTTGCTCGGGTCAAGAAACACGAGCAGCTTTGGTCTGATTAGTCAACATTTTTGATTTTTGGATGCAACCGCTTTGTTTTTGTGAGACGCAGAGTAGGTGAACAGATGACCTCTGAATGTGTGGTTTGTGATAGAAAAATGACATATTTACCTGATTTGTTTGATATTAATAGTTAACGATTATATACTTAACAAATAGTAGTACACTTCTGTTCTGTTTAATTCTGTGTTTCTGTAAAGGGATGGTTTCCACTCTAGCTTCCTGCAGTTGAGCTGACAATGGTGGTAAAAACCTAAAAGCCGGCATTCCATAGACAAGATGTGGTGTGTGTGTGACCCGAGATAGAGACGACCTGGAAGAGTTTAGAACAACGCCTCATTGTCTCATCATCATGGCATCTAGGAAATGGCATCTGGGAAACTAAGCCGGGTTGGAAGTAAAACAACATCCCCTGCAGATAACCAGGAGATGGACGAAGGTGGGGGGGTTGGAACCACGCTGACTAAGCATTTTTAGGTCCTAGAAATTACAAATTCTCTCTCAGTTCTGAATTTCCACTGCATTTCCCCACCGTGAAGCATGGAGGATGAGGTGTGATGGTGAGGGGGTGCTTTGCTGGTGACACTGTCTGTGATTTATTTAGAATTCAAGGCACACTTAACCAGCATGGCAGCAATACGCCATCCTATCTGGTTTGTGTTTAGTAGGACTATAATTTGTTTTTCAACAGGGCAATGACCCAACACACCTTCAGGCTGTGTAAGGGCTATTTGATCAAGAAGGAGAGTGCTGGAGTGCTGCATCAGATTACCTGGCCTCCACAATCACCCTATCTCAACGCAATTGAGATTGTTTGGGATGAGTTGGACCGTAGTGTGAAGGAAAAGCAGCCAACAAGTGCTCAGCAAATGTGGGAACTGTTGGAAAAGCATTCCAGGTGAAGCTGGTTGAGAGAATGCCAAGAGTGTGCAAAGCTGTCATCAAGGCAAAGGGTGACTACTTTGAAGAATCTCAAATATAAAATATATTTTGATTTGTTTAACACTTTTTTGGTTACTACATGATTCCTTATGTGTTATTTCATAGTTTTGATGTCTTCACAATTATTCTACAATGTAGAAAATAGTAAAATAAAGAAAAACTCGAATGAGTAGGTGTGTCCAAGTTTTGACTGGTACTGTATGTGAGAATGCCTCAAAATGTGGTCCCAGAAGCCTCTCAATGATTGGCATGACCAAAACACGTTTCCCACAGTCGCTGGACTTTGGTGGTGTCTCAAACACTTGGGGTCAACATTTGGATATATTGTTGCCAATTTCTCATTTGAGTAATGGAGACAGTGCGAAACTTTGAACTGAATGAGCCCATCCATGCCTTATTCAAAATGATGAGGCGTGGATATGCCCAATACTATGTTGCCATATGTCACCGGGTAGTTTGCCACCAATGTCTTGTTCCCATGCAGATTTTGTATTTGTCATTCTGTATTATGTCGTATAATCTGGAGATTGTGCAATTCAGGTACGGGTTAAAGATCTAAGCACCCCTTGACTGGACACTTAGCGGGCTCGAGTGGAAATGAAGGGAAATATTTTTTGCAAAGCTGTAAGTTTGCATGTACCTAAAAAAAAGTGTTTTTTAATATATATATTTTTTTTTTCCTTTTATTAACTAGGCAAGTCAGTTAAGAACAAATTCTTATTTTCAATGACGGCCTAGGAACAGGTAGGTAGTACAGTCATGTTAACAGATTTAATGTGACCTGCTAATGAAATGGGAAGAGACGACCACCTCAGGAAATCCTGCTTAGTACGCTCCAGGAGTATTTTGAAGTCATGTTAAAACAGAGCCATACATGAGTGTGTGACCTTTATCCCCGAAATAAGTAAAGACCTGATGCTCCACCCTAAATGGGAAATCGGCATACCCAATACCTTCTGCTAACTGATTAATTTTTGTTAGGTTTAACTACTAACCAGAGAATTTCCCAAAACCTTGTAGCATATCCAAATAGAATCAAATTCTATTTGTCACAAGCAAAATGCTGATGTCACGCCCTGGCCTTAGTATTCTTTGTTTTATTTATTATTTTAGTTAGGTCAGGGTGTGACATGGGGAGTGTATGTGTTTTTGTAGTGTCTAGGGTGGTTGTAAGGTTTAGGGGGTTTATTAGAGTAGTTGGGTTTATGTTTAGTATAGGTATCTAGCTGTGTCTATGGTTGTGTGTAGTTGTCTAGGGAAGTCTATGGTTGCCTGAATGGGTTCTCAATTAGAGACAGCTGGTTATTGTTGTCTCTGATTGGGAGCCATATTTAAGGTAACCATAGGCTTTAGCTGTTTGTGGGGTATTGTCTATGTCGATGTTCTATGTTGCTTGTAGGCACTAGTTCATGGTTAGCTTCACGTTCGTCTGTTTTGTTATTTTGTAAAGTGGTTTCGTTTGGTGTTCGGTCTCTTCAAATAAAAGGAAGATTACTTATTTTCCAAATGCTGCATGTTGGTCCTCACTCTCTACTATAGACGATCGTGACAGCTGACTTAACCAACAATGCTTTAAGAAGTTTTAATAAAAATAAGTGTTACGGAAAAAATGGATAAATACAAAATAAAAGTTACATAATTAAACAGAAACAGTAAAATAACAATAGCGAGGCTATATACATGGGGGTACTGGTACAGAGTCAATGTGCAGGGGCACCGTTTTTTTCTGAGGTCTTGGTTGATTTCTTTTGATTTCCCATGGTGTCAAGCAAAGAGGCACTGAGTTTGAAGGTAGGCCTTGAAATACATCCACAGGTACACATCCAATTGACTCAAATGATGTCAATTAGCTTATCAGAAGCTTCTAAAGCCATGATATCATTTTCTGGAATTTTCCAAGCTGTTTAAAGGCACAGTCAACTGAGTGTATGTAAACTTCTGACCCACTGGGTTTTTCCAATTCATAGCTTGTTTTCCTCATTCCAAAGCTTGTTACATTTTAAGAGACATTCTAGTCTAGAAGTCTGTGACATATAGCTAGATAAGTGGGGTCCCCATTCATCCACAGTCATACCTGTTTCTGTGGAAAAGTCTGACTGAGAAAAAAAGAGGGGAAAGCCAGAGAGACCCAAAAGCAGGACTCTGTTTACTTCCTTTAAATGGATTACACAAATATTACAGCCCGTAATATCTCTAGACACTTGGCAATGGCAACAGGCGGGGAATAGGGACAGAACACACTCTGTATCTCTGTATCCTCTGTATCCTGGAGACGCTTTTCCGAGCAACCAAATTTCCCTCCTTTTTTCTGATTTCAGCTCAGGGTAGGAGGAGAGTAATAGGGTGTACTGGACCTCATGTGGTGGCCATCTCAGAAGACTTGGTTCACTTCAGTGTGATTCAATTGACTTGACTTGATTCCCTTAACTTGGTTCACTTGACCTAATTCAATTGGTTTGAATAGTGCTTGGTATTTTTTTTTGTCTTGTCTGAGCGTCATCTTTATTGGACACAAAAGCAACCTAGAAAGCAGTTTAATCTCTCCCTCAGCCGCACTACCCATGACTCTCTATAAGTAATAGATGCTGGATCCCTATTTCATAGTCTCACACAGCTTTCTGCCAAATATCACAGGTCGTCTCCTAAAATTCCTTCACTTTACAGCTCTACTTCATCAGTGTTGACAAAGTAACAGGAGAGTGTTTTAAGTGTGTTTCATCTGGCCATCATCATTCCCAGTGTGCCCTGCTCTGTTCACTTTGTCCTAAGGCTGCTGGAGCCTCTCCATTCCTCATTGACACACTTGATACATTGTTGATGTCTCTTTCTGTGTTCCTCCAAGCCACAAGTTTTATGTAGATATGTTTTATGTTTTATGTTTTCTTCCAAAGCCACCAAAGTCAACAGCAAAGATCACTTTGCTGGATCATCATCATCATCATCTCAGCCAAGCACTGCGGTGTGTGTGTGTGTGTGTTAGACCTGGGATAACTTTAGTTTTAACTATGCTTTGTGGAAAGTAACTATTTTTACAGGGGAACAAATAGTTACTTTGGAGGTGACTACAACTATTTGAATACAGATCCCCAAAAAATACTACTATTCAGATCTCAGAAAGTAACTGTCTTTGTACTATTTGAATACAAATATGAGGAAGCAACTACTTAAACAGTATATTTGAATACAGATCTCAAGAAGACTACTTTTCTGAAACGTTTGGATTGGCTGCTTTCAACTAATGCCAGGGCTGGATCTGAAACTGCATGTTGAAGATAGAAATAGAATGAATAGAGCACACACAATTTCCTATACTATTCCAATTTATTTGACAGGCATTTTTTTATTATTATCATTTTTTTTCACCATTATTTAACCAGGTAGGCTAGTTGAGAACAAGTTCTCATGTACAACTGCGACCTGGCCAATAATAAAGCAAAGCAGTTTGACACATACAACAACACAGAGTTACACATGGAATAAACAAACATGTAGTCAATAATACAGTAGAAAAAATATCTATATACAGTGTGTGCAATGAGGTAAGATAAGGGAGGTAAGGCAATAAATAGGCCATGGTGGCGAAGTAATTACAATATACCAATTAAACACTGGAGTGATTGATGTGCAGAAGATGAATGTACAAAGGAGCAAGATAAATATATAAATACAGTATGGGGATGAGATAGTTGGATGGGCTATATTACAGATGGGCTATGTACAGGTGCAGTGATCTGTGAGCTGCTCTGACAGCTGGTGCTTAAAGCTAGTGAGGGAGATATGAGTCTCCAGCCTCAGTGATTTTTGCAGTTCGTTCCAGTCATTGGCAGAAAGAGAACTGGAAGGAAAGGCGGCCAAAGGGGGAATTGGCTTTGGGAGTGACTAGTGAGATATACCTGCTGGAGCGCATGCTAAGGGTAGGTCCTGCTGTGGTGACCTGTGAGCTGAGATAAGGCGGGGCTTTATCTAGCAGAGACTAGTAGATGACCTGGAGCCAGTGGGTTTGGCGACAAGTATGAAGCGAGGACCAGCCAACGAGAGCGTACAGGTCGCAATGGTGGGTAGTATATGGGGCTTTGGTGACAAAAGTGATAGACTGCATCCAATTTGTTGAGTAGAGGGTTTGAGGCTATTTTGTAAATGACATCGCCGAAGTCGAGGATCGGTAGGATGGTCAGTTTTACGACGGTATGTTTGGCGGCATGAGTGAAGGAGGCTTTGTTGCGAAATAGGATGCTGATTCTAGATTTAACTTTGGATTGGAGATACTTGATGTGAGTCTGGAAGGAGAGTTTACAGTCTAGCCAGACACCTAGGTATTTATAGTTGTCTACATATTCTAAGTCAGAACCGTCCAGAGTAGTGATGCTGGACGGACGGGCAGGTGCGGGCAGCGATCGGTTGAAGAGCATGCATTTAGTTTTACTTGAATTTAAGAGCAGTTGGATGCAATGGTAGGAGAGTTGTATGGCATTAAAGCTCGTATGGAGGTTAGTTAACACAGTGTCCAAAGAAGGGCCAGAGGTATGCAGAATGGTGTCGTCTGCGTAGAGGTGGATCAGAGAATCGCCAGCAGAAAGAGCGACATCATTGATGTATACAGAGAAGAAAGTCGGCCCGAGGATTGAACCCTGTGGAACCCCATAGAGACTGCCAGAGTTCCAGACAACAGGCCCTCCGATTTGACACACTGAACTCTATCAGAGAGGTAGTTGGTGAACCAGGCGAGGCAGTCATTTGAGAAACCAAGGCTGTTTAGTCTGCCGATAAGAATGTGGTGATTGACAGAGTCGAAAGCCTTGGCCAGGTCGATGAATACGGCTGCACAGTAATGTCTCTTATGGATGGCGGTTATGATATCGTTTAGGACCTTGAGCGTGGCTAAGGTGCACCCATGACCAGCTCTGTAACCAGATTGCATAGCGGAGAAGGTACGGTGGGATTCGAAATGGTCGGTGATCTATTTGTTAACTTGGCTTTCGAAGACCTTAGAAAGGCAGGGTAGTATAGATATAGGTCTGTAGCAGTTTGGGTCTAGAGTGTCTCCCCCTTTGAAGAGGGGGATGACCGCGGCAGCTTTCCAATCTTTGGGAATCTCAGACGATACGAAAGAGAGGTTGAACAGGCTAGTAATAGGGGTTGCAACAATTTTGGCAGATCATTTTAGAAAGAGAGGGTCCAGATTGTCTAGCCCGGCTGATTTGTAGGGGTCCAGATTTTGCAGCTCTTTCAGAACATCAGCTATCTGGATTTGGGTGAAGGAGAAATGGGGGAGGCTTGGGCGAGTTGCTGTGGGGGGTGGCGGGCAGTTGACCGGGGTAGAGGTAGCCAGGTGTAAAGCATGGCCAGCTGTAGAAAGTTTTGGATCTACAAAATACATTTCTGTCTGAACATTTTGTAAATGTCCATTGTCCTGAATGTCCATTGCCCCAGGTGTACATAATAAAATCAAACCAATTAACCAAATATATTTTGTACAGATAAGTATAAATAAGTTGTGACGCTCAACTACTGTAGGACTCTTTCAACATGCCACTGAAAAGGCTGAAAGCTGCAATTAATAATAAGATACCTTAAAATATTGCAGAGTAATTCAAAGCCATTTGTCAACATTGCAAACAGCAAGTTGGATGCTTAGCAAAAACAACTTGGAACCTCTTTGTCCATCTGAGGGTGTGTTCTTGTTTTAAACGCACACTATACCATCTTTTAACGGATTGTTTACTCAGAATACCATACAATCTAACCTTGCCTGTAGTTGATTTCCTTTTGACACTTAATAGCCATATTTTGTTACTTTTAGCATTCTCAGTAACACTTAACATTACACTGCTCTTGTGCATGTGTAATAAAAATGTAATTACGTTTGGAGCAACGTTATTAGCATGTTGTTACGTAATACTTCGGTAATTACATTTAAATGGCATAGCAATGAGCTGAGAGTTTTTGTAACTACTGTGCACAAGAAGAATAGTGACTGTTCCTCATTACACTAATGTAATAACTCCATTACTATGCAATTATAAAGTAATTTCAAAGTCCTATGTAACAACACTGTTGCTATTGTAATACTCAAAGTTACTACACATGTATAAGAACTGTATGTCAAGTGTTACTATATTACCTTAAGTCTCACTCGTTATGAAAATATATGTGTTAGTCATTTTGTAGCTGCAAAAATGGTCTACTCAAAAATGGTCTACCCTCATGTATTTAATTCATGGCTATAGGCCATATTAAGATTCACATCTAAGAGCCCTCCAAACCATGTGCTTATGATCACACAGTATATTCAGACTAATTCAACTAGCTGTTCTTCATCAAATATTTGTCACCCCGTCAAATAAATATATATATTTTTGGTTTTCAATCATTTGCATATATTCAATACCTTAAAATATGATTTTTCAAAATACTTTGAATATCAAAGAAAATAGTTACCTTTTAGTTTAAACTCTATTTCACTACCTTGAGTATTTAAAAAGTTGGTATTTCCAAATAAAGAACAAAATACAACTATTTTCTGCCCCGGTCTGCACTAACCATGATGTAAGTGTAGTTCACCTGGTATCATTTCCAGGTATAATTTCTGCCCAGTTCTGGTGTGTGTGATATACAGTGGTAACAAATGACATGCTGACACTTTCTGAACCATCCTAACCCTGACATGTGTGTGTGTGAGTGTGTACATGCGTGTATGTGTGTATACGTATGTGCATGCATGTCTGCATAGACTGGTGTGTGTGTATGTCCAAAGCAGAGTCACTCAGACTGAGCTCTGAGGCCAAATAAAAAGGTGAATGAATGAAGCAGAAAATGCATCTATAATAACAAACAGTTACTCCCTAAAAAAGAGAGACCCCGCCCTCTACCACTGGACCATGCGGGGGGAACCAGACCAGTACAGAGTGGGTGGAGACTCTAACCCTCACCCTAACTCCCCCCTGTAATTACAGAGATGGATTGAGCCACAGGTCTTAATGGAGGGCCACTCCCACACACCAATCAAATGGCTGGGTGACCACACAGAGACACACACCCACACAGACACTAGTCTCGGATATCTCCGACCTTGGAGCTACGTAAACCTATAGGCAACGGCACAAATGATTCTTTAGTTAGATTTTCTTTAAATCTAAAGGCACAACCTAGATTGGAGCCAATGTCTTAAGTAGTTGAACATGTTATTACTCCAACCTTGAAAAAGTGCCAAACTGACAGGTTTTAATGTTCATTGAAAACAACTTTTTATATCGAAGGTGCCTTTAGATTGCACATGCGCATGCGCAGTTTGGAGCGAGACTACCGTTAGACCCGATGACATGTTTCTACGCATGAGCTTAGCTAGCCAAGTGTGATCGGGGATTTCTATTGGAGAAGCAGTTTCTGCCTATCTTCCTACTGTATTGTCTTTGATTTCAGCTTCTCCCTAACATTTTGAATGGGGGATTTTTTTTTTTTGATAAACAAGGACCCCAAACTTTTGAATGGTAGTGTACATTTTGTAAATGTTAGAATAACCCTTCTATACTAAAATGAAGGACATATTAGACAACAGCAACCTGTAAAACGTTACTATCTGGTATCTAGCAACTTATGCTAGCTAGCTACCTAGCATTGTTCAGCCCATAGCAAAGTACATGCTGATCACACCACTCGCGTCACGTGCGTATCGTGTTGCATGTGCACATACATGTTATTCAACCCTTGCACCCACACTGCTCGCGCGCCTCAGCGAGCGTCTGCGTGGCCAGGCGCTAAAATAGAACTTGGTTCTAAAATAGAACTTGGTTCTATTTGTGACGCTCAATGCGCTGCAAGTCCGGCCTCTCCCATCTCCTCATTGGTTTTTAGGAGCATATACCCACGTGGGTGATTGAAAGATGAACTGATGTCCACCCTCCAGTCGTTGTAGTAGTGCACCGTAAAGTTGGTTTCCAACCGCCATATAAAGTCCAACGAAGTAAAAAAGAAGTCTGAGGAAAAAGGAGAGATGACGAGAAAGGAATTCGGTTTACCGTTTTATCTGTGGATGAATTGACGGAGTAGAGGACCTTGTGCATTTCAGGTAAAAGAACAACCCAATGTTTATATCCCAGGACAAATTAGCTAGCAACAGCAAGCTAGATACAGTGCCTTGCAAAAGTATTCATCCCTCTTTGTTGTTTTTCCTATTTTGTTGCATTACAACTGTCACGCCCTGACCAGACTAGAGAGCTTTTTATTCTCTATGTTGGTTAGGTCGGGGTGTGATTAAGGGTGGGTTATCTAGGTGAATTATATTTCTATGTTGGCCTGGTATGGTTCCCAATCAGAGGCAGCTGTTTATCGTTGTCTCTGATTGGCGTTCATATTTAGGTAGCCATTTGCCCATTGTGCTTTGTGGGATCTTGTCTAGGTATAGTTGCCTGTGAGCACTACTCTGAGCTTCACGTTTCGTTTGTTCGCTTTATTGTTTTTGTTCTTTAAGTTTCTCTTCCATATAAAAGGATGGAAACATACTACGCTGCATCTTGGTCCACTCCTTATAACGATTGTGACAACAACCTATAATTTAAATGGATTTTTATTTGGATTTCGTGTATTGGACATACACAAAATATTCCAAATTGGTGAATTAAAATGAAGAAAAAAACGTGTTTAAAAAAACTTTTTAAAAAACTGAAAAGTGGTGCGTGCATATGTATTCACACCCTTTGCTATGAAGCCCCTAAATATGATCTGGTGCAACCATTTACCTTCAGATGTCACATAATTAGTTAGATTGCACACAGGTGGACTTTATTTAAGTGTCACAGGACCTCAGCATATATACACCTGTTCTGAAAGGCACCAGAGTCTGCAACACCATTCAGCAAGGGGCACCATCAGCAAGCGGCAACATGAAGACCAAGGAGCTCTCCAAACAGGTCAGGGACAAAATTGTGGAGAAGTATAGATTGGGGTTGGGTTATAAAAAAATATCAGATGCTTTGAACATCCCACGGAGCACCATTAAATCCATTATTAAAAACAGTAAAGAATATGGCACCACAACAAACCTGCCAAGAGAGGGCCCCCCACCAAAACTCACAGACCAGGCAAGGATGGCATTAGTCAGAGAGGCAACAAAGAGACCAAAGATAACACTGAAGGAGCTGCAAAGCTCCACAGCGGAGATTGGAGTATCTGTCCTTAGGACACATTTAAGCCATACACTCCACAGAGCTGGGCTTTACGGAAGAGTGGCCAGAAAAAAAGCCATTGCTAAAGAAAAAAATAAGCAAACATGTTTGGTGTTCACCAAAAGGCATGTGGGAGACTCACCAAACATATGGAAGAGGGTACTCTGGTCAGATGAGACTAAAATTGAGCTTTTTGGCCTTCAAGGAAAATGCTATGTCTGGCGCAAACCCAACACCTCTCATCGCCCCAAGAACACCATCCCTACAGTGAAGCATGGTGGTGGCAGCATCATGCCTTGGGGATGTTTTTCATCGGCAGGGACTGAGAAACTGGTCAGAATTGAAGGAATGATGGATGGCGCTAAATACAGGGATATTCTTGAGGGAAACCTGTTTCAGTCTTCCAGAGATTTGAGACTGGGACGGAGGTTCACCTTCCAGCAGGACAATGACCCTAAGCATACTGCTAAAGCAACACTCAAGTGGTTTAAGGGGAAACATGTAAATGTCTTGGAATGGCCTAGCCAAAGCCCAGACCTCAATCCAAAAGATTGCGGAACCGATCCAACTTGAAGGAGCTGGAGCAGTTTTGCCTTGAAGAATGGGCAAAAATCCCAGTGGCTAGATGTGCCAAGCTTATAGCGACATACCCCAAGAGACTTTCAGCTGTAATTTATGCAAAAGGTGGCTCTACAAATTATTGACTTTGGGGGGGGGTGAATAGTTATGCACGCTCAAGTTTTCAGTTTTTTTGTCTAATTTCTTTACTGTTTCACCCAAAAATATTTTGCATCTTCAAAGTGGTAGGAATTTTGTGTAAATCAAATGCTCACTACCCATTAGTAATCGGCTAGCTAATCAAATGTATGTTTTGGTTATCAATTAGCTAGTTAGCTAACTCTACTGCAGTATAATCCTTTCCCTTGCGTTCACTGAAGTTATTGTTTCTTCTTGGATGCCCTCTGTTTACCTAAACCAATGTCAATCAGCCATGCATTCTACTGTAGCTAGGTACAGTACTACATATGCTCAGTTGCACGTTTCTTTCCTGCCACCTAATTTTGACAAGGCTTGAAGTAGACATTGATTAGTTAGGAACTCCTCTCACCTCTTCCGAACAGTGAAAATCATGTATTTTGTCAAATTGGATGATATTTCGATGAAACCAGTTCAAAGTAGAGTGGCCAAGTATGAAAAATGACTGTAGCTGGAACATTAACTTTTAACGAGTCACCATCCCGGATCCGGGAGCACGCCCCACAGTAAAAAAGCTGACTAGCATAGCCTAGCATAGCGTCACAAGTAAATACAAGCATCTAAATATCATTAAATCACAAGTCCAAGACACCAGATGAAAGATACAGATCTTGTGAATCCAGTCATCGTTTCTGATTTTTAAAATGTTTTACAGGGAAGACACAATATGTAAATCTATTAGCTAACCATGATAGCAAAAGACACCACTATTTTTCTCCACCATTTTTTTCCTGCATGAGTAGCTATCACTAATTCGACTAAATAAAGATATATATAGCCACTAACCAAGAAACAACTTCATAAGATGACAGTCTGATAACATATTCATGGTATAGGATAGTTTTTTTTTGAAAAATGTGCATATTTCAGGTATAAATCACAGTTCTACATTGCAGCTGCAATCTGAAATAGCGTTGGAAGCAGCCGGAATAATTACAGAGACCGACGTCAATTACCAAAAGAATCATCCTAAAACATTTCTGAAAAATACACAGCCTACAGCAATCGAAAGACACAGGTCTTGTGAATCCAGACAATATTTCAGATTTTCTAAGTGTTTTACAGGGAAGACACAATATGTAAATCTATTAGCTAACCACGATAGCAAAACACAATCTTTTTTTCTCCAACATTTTTTCCTGCATCAGTATGCTATCACTAATTCGACTAAATAAAGATATATATAGCCACTAACCAAGAAACAACTTCATAAGATGACAGTCTGATAACATATTCATGGTATAGGATAGTTCTTTTTAGAAAAATGTGCATATTTCAGGTATAAATCACAGTTCTACATTGCAGCTGCAATCTGAAATAGCGTTGGAAGCAGCCGGAATAATTACAGAGACCGACGTCAATTACCAAAATACTCATCCTAAAACATTTCTGAAAAATACACAGCATACAGCAATCGAAAGACACAGGTCTTGTGAATCCAGACAATATTTCCGATTTTCTAAGTGTTTTACAGCGAAAACACAATAAATCGTTATATTAGCATACCACATGTGCAAACGTTACCCGAGCATTGATACAAGCCAAAGAGAGGATAACGTAATCATCGCCAAAATGTATTAATTTTTTCACTAACCTTCTCAGAATTCTTCCGATGACACTCCTGTAACATCATTTTACAACATACATATAGAGTTTGTTCGAAAATGTGCATATTTAGCCACAAAAAAACGTGGTTATAACATGACAATACTAGCAAAACTAGCCTGGAAATGTCGGGCTCCATTTTGGACAGTGATCTGGCGTAATTAATAACTAATCGTAAACTTGACTAAAAAATATAGGGTGGACAGCAATCGAAAGACAAATTAGTTCTTAATGCAATCGCTGATTTACATTTCTAAAAGTATCCTTACTGTGCAATACAGGGTTCGCCAAGCGAAGCTATACCAAAAAAAAATGGCGGAATATGCGTAAATATGCGTATAACATTTTTCGACAGAACAACGATTTATCATCTTAAATATTTGTTACTGTGAGGTAATCTTCCATCAGAGTCTTGGGCAATGTATCCTTTCTTGGGTCTAATCTTCTTTTGGTCGAAAGATGTCCTCTTGTCCATCGAAATGCCCACTAACGTTCGACCGGGACCCCGAAACGTGCCCGGCGCTTCAAAGTGAATCACAAAGAAATGCCTCAAAATCGCACTAAACGGATATAAATTGCTATAAAACGGTTTAAATTAACTACCTTATGATGTTTTTAACACCTATAACGAGTAAAAACATGACCGGCGATATATAAGTGGCTAAACCAACGCTTGGAAAGAGAGAGAGTCCGACATCCATCTTGCGTGAGGCGCAGCAGGAAAAGAACGGTGCATCCGGTCTTTCGCGTTTTATACTGGCCCTGATTGCGCAATCGACTCCATTCAAATTGTCACCTCTTACTGACATCTAGAGGAAGGCATGGGCAGTGTTTGTATCCTCATAGGATTTACAGGGATGAAAAAAATGTCTGAAATCTCACTCCATATCAGGAAAAGTGCTGTAGAATGAGTTCTGTTTCACTCAGAGACATAATTCAAACGGCTATAGAAACTAGAGAGTGTTTTCTATCCAATAATAATTATAATATGCATATTGTACGAGCAAGAATTGAGTATGAGGCAGTTTAATTTGGAGACGATAAATGCTAATGTTGAAACAGCACCCCCTATATTGAGAAAAGGTTAATAAAGTTTGATCATAAAGTTACTGGTGTCAAACACTTGGATTCAGGAGGCAGACATTACCAATAATTTACTTCCAGCTTTATGCAACGTTACATAAAGCCGAAAATGTAATACGCCAATGGTAGCAATGGCTGCCCAGTGTTAGAGGCCTGACAAGGAGGACGGCATAGCTGGATATGTCTCCCGCTTCAATCTTGGGGTGATCCCCAGATCTGTGCCTCGACACAATCCTGTATCGGAGGTCTTTGACAATTCCTTTGACCTCATGGCTTGGTTTTTGCTTTGACATGCACTGTCAACTGTGGGACCTTGTATAGACAGGTGTGTGCCTTTCCAAATCATGTCCAATCAGTGGAATTTACTACAAGTGGACTCCAAGTTGTAGAAACATCTGAAGGATGATCAATGTAAACAGGATGCACCTGAGCTCAATTTTGAGTCTCATATCAAAGGGTCTGAATACTGTATTAATAATACATTTGCCAACATTCTAAAAAGCTGTTTTCGCTTTGTCATTACGGGGTGTTGTGTGTAGATTGATGAGGATTTATTTTATTTTTTAATCCATTTTAGAATAAGACTGTAACATAACAAAATGTGAAAAATGTGAAGGGGTCTGAATACTTTCCGAATGCACTGTATGTGTCTCCACACCTTGGCCTATGCTATTGATGGATTCAAGGTCGCTTTTATTGATCTCAGATTTTCACTTTGTCAGTGTCAAAGTAGCCTGTCGTTTCGATCATTTGTGCGTATTATAAAATAATCCAAAGTCTCCAGTCATGTAAAATGATGTAGAATTGCATGAAATGCGTTTATAAATGGCCACATTTTTCCCGGACCCTAGGCTACTAAAATGTTCCCCATGTGTACAACTTCTGTAAGTGCCTATACTCTACTGCTCTATGCCACGATGCAAATGTGATGCCATGCATGCATTTCTTTATTATAAATATTTTTTTATGCGTTCCTGTACCTCAGAGCTCCAGGTGAACCCCCTCTCGCACTCACTTTTAATTCCGGCACCTCCCGATTTACACTTGTTATGAGGCCAGTTCAAATCAAATCAAATCAAATTTATTAGTCACATACACATGGTTAGCAGATGTTAATGCGAGTGTAGCGAAATGCTTGTGCTTCTAGTTCCGACAATGCAGTAATAACAACAAGTAATCTAACCTAACAATTCCACAACTACTACCTTATACACACAAGTGTAAAGGGATAAAGAATATGTACATAAAGATATATGAATGAGTGATGGTACAGAACGGCATAGGCAAGATGCAGTAGATGGTATAGAGTACGGTATATACATATGAGATGAGTACTGTAGGGTATGTAAACATAAAGTGGCATAGTTTAAAGTGGCTAGTGGTACATGTATTACATAAAGATGGCAAGATGCAGTAGATGATATAGAGTACAGTATATACATATACATATGAGATGGGTAATGTAGGGTATGTAAACATTATATTAAGTGGCATTGTTTAAAGTGGCTAGTGGTACATTTTTACATAATTTCCATCAATTCCCATTTTTAAAGTGGCTGGAGTTGAGTCAGTATGTTGGCAGCGGCCGCTAAATGTTAGTGGTGGCTGTTTAACAGTCTGATGGCCTTGAGATAGAAGCTGTTTTTCAGTCTCTCGGTCCCTGCTTTGATGCACCTGTACTGACCTCGCCTTCTGGATGATAGCGGGGTGAACAGGCAGTGGCTTGGGTGGTTGTTGTCCTTGATGATCTTTATGGCCTTCCTGTGACATCGGGTGGTGTAGGTGTCCTGGAGGGCAGGTAGTTTGCCCCCGGTGATGCGTTCTGCAGACCTCACTACCCTCTGGAGAGCCTTACGGTTGTGGGCGGAGCAGTTGCCGTACCAGGCGGTGATACAGCCCGACAGGATGCTCTCGATTGTGCATCTGTAGAAGTTTGTGAGTGCTTTTGGTGACAAGCCGAATTTCTTCAGCCTCCTGAGGTTGAAGAGGCGCTGCTGTGGACGTACATGTACTGCCAAATTCTCAAAAATGACTTTGGAGGCGGCTTATGGTAGAGAAATGAACATTCAATTCTCTGGCAACAGCTCTGGTGGACATTTCTGAAGTCAGCATGCCAATTGCACTGTGGTTTTGTGTTGTGTGACAAAACTGCACATTTCAGCGGCCTTTTATTGACCCCAGCACAAGGTGCACCTGTGTAATGATCATGCGGTTTAATCAGCTTCTTGATATGCCACACCTGTCAGGTGGATGGATTATCTTGGCAAAAGAGAAATACTCTCTACCAGGGATGTAAACAAATTGCTGCACAAAATTTGAGAGAAGTACGATTTTTCTGCTTATGGAAAATTTATGGGAGAGTTTATTTCAGCTCATGAAACATGGGACCAACACTTTACATGTTGCATTTATATTTTTATTCAGTGATAATGCTAATGCAGAGGCACCAATAAATTGTCTAGTACACTTATTTCATGGTGTTTTCATGTACATTCCCATATGTCTAGGCTTCTAAGGTGACTCCGGCTTTACTAATCATTGTGAAGAAGTGTATCAGTGAACTGTATTCTGTAATTAGTTACAAAAGAATTGAACCGCAATTGTGTGTTGATGCTCTTTGTCTGATATCCAGCAGTTCATGATCAGCTCTGTTGACCATGAGAACATTTTGGCAGAGAAAATGGTTTGAGTCATACTGTTTAGGCTCGGGAATGACATGTGGCCCATTGTTTACCTTTTTTACCTGGCAGCGACCACAATGGTGTTTCAAACAACTGTCAGTCAAGACAAGCTCATGAATATAAGCTCCCCGCCTACTCAGCCTGTTCTTTCAAGCTCCCTGATAGTTATAGATGAGAGAAAAGGTAACATTTTCTTCAATGCTGAGCAATAAGAAGACTGTGCGGGAAGTTTAATTGGATTCAAATTGAAAAGAAATAGCCTAAACCAGCAGACACATGGTCCTCCAGGAATTGAGTTTGACATCCATGATCAAATACAACAGAGAGCATGTACAAAAACACGTTATTGTACAGGATGATATAATGGTGCATGGAGAAAACATGGCATGTGAAGGTGTCTCTTTTTTTATCCTTCTCAGTCCCCTGGTGCAGTGGAACAATTCTTGTATCAATTCCCCCACAACCTCCATCCTCATATTCAGCAGAACACTCTGATCCACAGCCAGTCTGGGTAGCATACATACATATGTTATAACATGACATAATCAGGTAACCAGAACAGCAGGTAATACTGTCCCCAAAAGTCTGAGGAGCATAAATATAAAATTACAACAAACTGTTATTACCCAAACCCACAGCCAGTCTGGAAAACATGCATACACACATACAGTACATACAGAGGTTATAACATGGCATAGCCAGTCATTACTGAAACCCTAGGCACTTGCAAATTGCAGGCATTAAAAACAACCTTCGTGATGTCTATCTTGCTAGCTACTAGTTCCTCTCTGTGTCCGGTGGATGTTTAAGCTAGGGCAATAAGCGGAAAGGCAGTGATGCCAGAATTTATTACACGCTTCCCATTTCCGACTCCTCCCAGGTCCGTACTTACTCCGGAACTTGTACGTGTGTTAAATCAGTGTATTTGAGTGTGTGTGTATCTGTGTGTAATGTGCATCTGTGTGTCCATGTGTTAGTCTCTCGAGCCAGACGGCTTACTTTCGCAATTTTTGAACGCTTCAGTTTAAGATGTCTGGTTCGAGAGACTAACAGATGCACACACAGATACACATTACACACACTCATACACATATACATACTCAAATACACTGATTTAACACCCACCCACACAAATGAACGCCAATTAACACACTCCTACACACACACACACACACACACACCAACCAATATTTTGGGATGTAGCGCAACCAAACAACCTTGCAATATAAAACAGCAAGAAAACATATACTAGCCACACATGTTCACTGAGGGTTATAAAATGTAAGCATAGCTATGTGTGTTTAACTGGATGTGTTTTATACTGCTAGAGCTGACTGCTGTGATTCAGTGATCTAACATGCACTAGAAGCCTATATACAGTTCATATAGGATCCTCACTGATGCTTTACATTGGGGAGGGGGGGGGGGGGGGGCGTGTGTGTGAAAGAGAGAGAAATGACAGGTATAGCCTTCTGTCGACCATCGCTGACACACACACACATAGATCTTGGTTGCGGCGTTGCAGGAATCTTGGAAACAGTGCAGCGAGCTTCTGGAATGTGCCATGGCTGCAGAGTTCTGGAATGTTCTCCCATGTGGCACTCCAGACAGTGACTGCAGATTGGATCCTAAAGTAAAGGTTGTTAACCTCAGTTTTGTGTCTGTTCTCTAGCTAGCCGGTGTCCCAGCAGCCATTCCATTCCTATATGGTTTCGTCTCCCACTTTGGTCTATTTCAGGATGCCTTCCTTCCTGCGCCATACTTAGCTAAGTCCCCAATTTCATAAAGCAAATAAAATGGTTTATGCCGTTAAGTACATGTTTATGAAATTCCCCAAACTCACTCAAGCATTCCTGACTGGGGCCAGGAACCCCAAAGAGAAAATTCCAGCACCTAAAGGGATTGTTTGGGTCTGCCTCAGGGAAGGATTGTCCTCTCTCCTGAATACACTCTCCTTAACATAAACTTTTGATGCATGGTATTCGTCAGGTTCTGATTAAGCCAGCTTAAGTCGATGATGAGCATTGCTGAATGCATTAACACACTGGCACCCGGGAAACAACTATGTTTCTGTGTTGTTTTATTCAGGCTGCCCAAGCTTGTGAATTTTAGAGCGTGAGCAAGTGACAGAAGCCCCAATCCAAGCTCTTTTGGTGTGTGTGTGTGTCTGTGTGTTGTGTAATGAATACTGTATTCATGACTTGCGATCAAAGGCTTTTGGAGAAATCAAATACACTATACAGTATGAATGCCCATGATTTGTTGATGTTCGACGAGCAGGTGTCCAAGTACTTTGTAGTATCATGTAAACTCAGCAATAAAACGAAACGTCCTCTCACTGTCAACTGTGTTTATTTTCAGCACACTTAAAATGTGTAGATATTTGTATGAACATAACAAGATTCGACAACTGAGACATAAACTGAACAAGTTCCACAGACATGTGACTAACAGAAATTGAATAATGTGTCCCTGAACAAAGGGGGGGGTCAAAGTCAAAAGTAATGGTCAGTATCTGGTGTGGCCACCAGCTGCATTAAGTACTAAAGTGCATCTCCTCCTCATGGACTGCACCAGATTTGCAATTTCTTGCTGTGACATGTTACCCCACTTTTCCACCAAGGCACCTGCAAGTTCCCGGACATTTCTGGGGGGAATGACCCTAGACCTCACCCTCCGATCCAACAGGTCCCAGACGTGCTCAATGGGATTGAGATCTGAGCTCTTCGCTGGACATGGCAGAACACTGACATTCCTGTCTTGCAGGAAATCACGCACAGAACGAGCAGTATGGCTGGTGGCATTGTCATGCTGGAGGGTCATGTCAGGATGAGCCTGCAGGAAGGGTACCACATGAGGGAGGATGATGTCTTCCCTGTAACGCACAGCTTTGAGATTGCCTGCAATGACAACAAGCTCAGTCCGATGATGCTGTAACACACCGCCCCAGACCATGACAGACCCTCCACCTCCAAATCGATCCCGCTCCAGAGTACAGGCCTCGGTGTAACGCTCATTCCTTCAACGATAAACATGAATCTGACCATCACCTCATGTGAGACAAAACCGCGACTCGTCAGTGAAGAGCACTTTTTGCCAGTCCTGTCTGGTCCAGCGACGGTGGATTTGTGCCCATAGGCGACGTTGTTGCCGGTGATGTCTGGTGAGGACCTGCCTTACAACAAGCCTACAAGCCCTTAGTCCAGCCTCTCTCAGCCTATTTCGGACAGTCTGAGCACGGATGGAGGGATTGTGCGTTCCTGGTGTAACTCGGGCAGTTGTTGTTGCCATCCTGTACCTGTCCCACAGGTGTGATGTTCGGATGTACCGACCCTGTGCAGGTATTGGTACACGTGGTCTGCCACTGCGAGGAAGATCAGCTGTCCGTCCTGTCTCCCTGTAGCCCTGTCTTAGGCATCTCACAGTACAGACATTGCAATTTATTGCCCTGGCCACATCTGCAGTCCTCATGCCTCCTTGCAGCATGCCTAAGGCACGTTCACGCAGATGAGCAGGGACCCTGGGCATCTTTCTTTTGGTGTTTTTCAGAGTCAGTAGAAAGGCCTCTAGTGTCCTAAGTTTTCATAACTGTGACCTTAATTGCCTACCTTCTGTAAGCTGTTAGTGTCTTAACGACCGTACCACAGGTACATGTTAATTAATTGTTTATGGTTCATTGAACAAGCATGGGAAACAGAGTTTAAAAACCCTTTACAATGAAGATCTGTGAAGTTATTTGGATTTTTTACGAATTATCTTTGAAAGACAGGGTCCTGAAAAAGGGACGTTTCTTTTTTTGCTGAGTTTAGTATCTCGCCATGTAGTATCTATCTCACTCCCCCTCTCTCTTCTCTCCCTTTCCCTCTATTTGTATATTAGTGACCATGTTAACCCTCCACAGCCCAGACTGGAACCCAGTCTCTCTCTCTCTCTCAGAAAACACCAGTGCTGCATGTTGAATTCTGCTCCTGTGTCGCTTGGGTTGTTGCTGGCTGGGGAAGGAACCATGCTGGATCACCTTGACGTCGGCGTCTTGGTATGGATGGATGTTTAACTTTAGTAGACCGTGATGCACATTGTTTGGAAAGCTTTCAATACCCTGCATTGGCAAAGCTATTTTATTTTATTTTTTCAAATGTTTTATTTAACCAGGTAGGCCACTTGAGAACAAGTTCTTATTTACAACTGCGACCTGGCCAAGATAAAGCAAATCAGTGCGACAAAAACAACAACACAGAGTTACACATAAACAAATGTACAGTCAATAAGACAAAAGATAAGATTAAGAGAAAAATCTATGTACAGTGTATGCAAATGTAGAATAGTAGGGAGTTAGGCAATAAATAGGCCCTGGAGGCAAAAATAATTACAATTTAGCATTAATACTGGAGTGATACAGTAGAAATCGGAAGTTTACATACACCTTAGCCAAATACATTTAAACTCAGTTTTTCAAAACTCCTGACATTTAATCCTTGTAAAAATTCCCTGTCTTAGGTCAGTTAGGATCACCACTTTATTTTAAGAATGTGAAATGTCAGAATAATAGTAGAGAGAATGATTTATATCAGCTTTTATTTCTTTAGTCACATTCCCAGTGGGTCAGAAGTTTACATACACTCAATTAGTATTTGGTAGCATTGCCTTTAAATTGTTTAACTTGGGTCAAACGTGTTGGGTAGCCTTCCACAAGCTTCCCACAATAAGTTGGGTGAATTTTGGCCCATTCCTCCTGACAGAGCTGGTGTAACTGAGTCAGGTTTGTAGGCCTCCTTGCTCGCACATGCTTTTTCAGTTCTGCCCCCAAATTTTCTATAGGATTGAGGTCAGGGCTTTGTGATGGCCACTCCAATAACTTGACTTTGTTGTCCTTAAGCCATTTTGTCACAACTTTGGAAGTATGATTGCGGTCATTGCCCATTTGGAAGACTCATTTGCGACCAAGCTTTAACTTCCTGACTGATTTCTTCAGATGTTGCTTCAATATATCCACATAATTTCCTCCTCATGATGCCATCTATTTTGTGAAGTGCACCGGTCCCTCCTGCAGCAAAGCACCCCCACAACATGATGCTGCCACCCCTATGCTTCACGGTTGGGATGGTGTTCTTCGGCTTGCAAGCATCCCCCTTTCCTCCAAAAATAACGATGGTCATTATGGCCAAACAGTTCTATTTTTGTTTCCTCAGACCAGAGGACATTTCTCCATGTGCAGTCTTTTTTATGGCGGTTTTGGAGCAGTGGCTTCTTCCTTGCTGAGCGTCCTTTCAGGTTATGTCGATATAGGACTCGTTTTATTGTGGATATAGATACTTTTGTACTTGTTTCCTCCAGCATCTTCACACGGTCCTTTGCTGTTGTTCTGGGATTGATTTGCACTTTTCAAAGTACATCTCCTTCCTGAGCGGTATGATGGCTGCGTGGTCCCATGGTGTTTATACTTGCGTACTATTGTTTGTACCAATGAACATGGTACCTTCAAGCGTTTGGAAATTGCTCCCAAGGATGAACCAGACTTGTGGAGGTCTACCATTTTTTTTCTAAGGTCTTTGCTGATTTCTTTTGATTCTCCCATGATGTCAAGCAAAGAGGCACTGAGTTTGAAGGTAGGCCTTGAAATACATCCACAGGTACACATCCAATTGACTCAAATGATGTCAATTTGCCTATCAGAAGCTTCTAAAGCCATGATATAATTTTCTGGAATTTTCCAACCTTTTTAAAGGCACAGTCAACTTAGTGTATGTAAACTTCTGACCCACTGGAATTGTGATACAGTGAGATATAAGTGAAATAATCTGTCTGTAAACAATTGTTGGAAAAATTACTTGTGTCATGCACAAAGTAGATGTCCTAACTGACTTGCCAAAACTATAGTTTGTTAACAAGAAATTTGTGGAGTGTTTGAAAAATTAGTTTTAATGACTCCAACCTAAGTGTATGTAAACTTCCAACGTCAACTGTAGATGTGCAGATGATGATGTACATGTAGAGATACTGGGGGGCAAAAGAGCAAGAGGGTAAGTAATAATTTGGGGATGAGGTAGTCGGGTGTGGTATTTACAGATTGGCTATGTACAGGTAAAGTGATCGGTAAGCTACTCAGACAGCTGATGCTTAAAGTTCGAGAGGGAGATATAAGACCCCAGCTTCAGAGATTTTTGCAATTCGTTCCAGTCATTGGCAGCGGAGAACTGGAAGGATAGGCGGCCAAAGAAAGTGTTTGCTTTGGGGATGACCCATGCAATGTACCTGCTGGAGCGCGTGCTACGGTTGGGTGTTGCTATGGTGACCAGTGAGTTGAGATAAGGCGGCGCTTTACCTAGCAGAGACTTATAGATGACCTGGAGCCAGTGGGTTTGGCGACGAATATGTAGTGAGGGCCAGCCAACGAGAGCATACATGTCGCAGTGGTGGGTAGTATATGGGGCTTTGGTGACAAAACGGATGGCACTGTGATAGACTACATCCAGCTTGCTAAGTAGAGTGTTGGGGGCTATTTAGTAAATGACATCGCCGAAGTCAAGGATCGGTAGGATAGTCAGTTTTACGAGGGTATGTTCGGCGGCATGAGTGAAGGAGGCTTTGTTGCGGAATAGGTAGCCGATTCTAGATTTAATTTTGGATTGGAGATGCTTAATGCGAGTCTGGAAGGAGAGTATACAGTCTAACCAGACACCTAGGTATTTGTAGTTATCCACATATTCTAGGTCAGAACCGTCCAGGGTAGTGATGCTTGTCGGGCGGAAGGGTGCGGGCAGCAATCGGTTAAAGAACATGCACTTAGTTTTACTAGCATTTAAAAGCAGTTGGAGGGCGTTGAAGCTCGCTTGGAGATTTATTAGCAGTGTCCAAAGAAGGGCCAGATCTGTACAGAATGGTGTCGTCTGCGTAGAGGTGGATCAGAGAATCACCAGCAGCTAGAGCGTTGTCGTTGATATATACAGAGAAAAGAGTTAGCCCGAGAATTGAACCCTGTGGCACCCCCATGGAGACTGCCAGAGGTCTGGCCAACAGGCACTCCTTTTTGACACACTGAACTCTATCTGAGAAGTAGTTGGTGAACCAGGCGAGGCAGTCATTTGAGAAGCTAAGGCTATTGAGTCTGCCGATAAGAATGCTGTGATTGACAGAGTCGAAATCCTTGGCCAGGTCGATGAATACGGCTGCACAGCACTGTCTTTTATTGATGGCGGTTATGATATCGTTTTGGACCTTGAGCGTGGCAGAGGTGCTCATGACCAGCTTGGAAACCAGATTGCATAGTGGAGAAGTTACTGTGGGATTCGAAATGATCGGTGATCTGTTTGTTAACTTGGCTTTCAAAGATTTTAGAAAGACAGGGCAGGATGGATATAGGTCTATAACAGTTTGGCTCTAGAGTGTCTCCCCCTTTGAAGAGGGGGATGGCCGCAGCAGCTTTCCAATCTTTGGCGATCTCAGACGACACGAAAGAGAAGTTGAATAGGCTAGTAATAGGGGTTGCAACAATTTTGGCAGATAATTTTAGAAAGAGAGAGTCCAGATTGTCTAGCCCAGCTGATTTGTAGGGATCCAGATTATGCATTTCTTTCGGAACATCAGCTGCCTGGATTTGGGTAAAGGTGATGCGTGGGGGGGGGAAAGTTGCTGCAGGGGGTGCTGAGATGTTGGCCATGGCAGGGGTAGCCAGGTGGAAAGCATGGCCAGCCGTGGAAAAATGCTTTTGAAATGATCGATTATCGTAGATTTATCGGTGGTGACAGTGTTTCCTATCCTCAGTACAGTGGGCAGCTGGGAGGAGGTGCTCTTATTCTCCATGGACATTACAGTGTCTGAAAACATTTTGGAATTGGTGCAGCAGGAAGCAAATTTCTGTGTGAAAAAGCTAGCCTTAGCTTTCCTAATTGACTGAGTATATTGGTTCCTGAAAAGTTGCATATCGCGTGGGCTATTCGATGCTAATGCAGAATGTCACAGGAGGTTTTTGTGCTGGTCAAGGGCAGTCAAGTCTGAGGTGAACCAAGGGCTATATCTGTTCTTAGTTCTACATTTTTTGAATGGGGCATGCTTCTTTAAGATGGAGAGGAAAGCACTTTTGAAGTGCAACCAGACATACTTTCCTGACGGAATGAAGTCAATATCCTTCCAGGATACCCGGGCCAGGTCGATTAGAAAGGCCTGCTCGCTGAAGTGTTTGAGGGAGTGTTTGACAGTGATGAGTGGTGGTCGTTTGACCGCGGACCCAGTACGCACGCAGGCAATGAGGCAGTGATCGCTGAGATCCTGGTTGATGAGAGTGCCTGGGGAATGGGAGTGATGATGGGGGCTGCTGGGCCTGGGTTAACCTCTACATCACCAGAGGAACAGAGTAGGAGTTGGATTGGAGTATGGCTAAAGGCTACAAGAACTGGTCATCTAGTGCGTTCGGAACCGAGAGTAAAAGGAGCAGGTTTCTCGGCACTAAAGAATATATTCAAGGCATAATGTACAGGCAAGGGTATGGTAGGATGTGAGTACAGTGGAGGTAAGCCTAGGCATTGAGTGACGATGAGAGAGGTTTTGTCTCTAGATGCACAACTTAAGCCAGGTGAGGTCACCGCATGTGTGGGGGGTGGAACATAAGGGCTAGCTAAGGCATATTGAGCAGGGCTGGAAGCTCTAAAGTGAATTAAGGCAAAAATGATTAACCACAACAGCAAGGTCAGGCATATTGACAAGGCATATTGACTTTAGGGAGAGGCATGTATGGCCTAGTGATCATAGGGTCCAGTAAGTAGCTAGGTGAGCTGGAGGCACGGCGATTCAGACAGCTACTAGGCCGGGGCTAGCAGATGGGCCTCAGGGGGACGTCGCAACAAGAGTCTGTTGAAACCCACTCGGACGGTTAAGGCCGCAGACCAGTTGTGATTGATCGTCGAGGCTCCGTGTCGGCAGCAAAGGGTCCAGGCCAATTGGCAGAAGTGGTATTGAAGCACAGGAATTATCTGATGGAATTCTTTGGCTATCCAGGAGAAAGACCTAGCTCGAGGTTAGCTCCAGGCTAACTGGTGCTTGCTTCGGGACAGAAAACACCTCGGACGGTTACGTCGGTAGACCAGTCGTGATGGAGTAGCGGGGCTCCGTGTCGGCAGCTAAGGGCCCAGGCCAATTGGCAAAAGAGGTAATTGAAGCCCAGGGATTGCTTGATGGAATCTCTTCAGCTAGCCGGGAGATGGGCCTAGTTCGAGGCTAGCTCCAGGCTAACTAGTAGCTAGTTAGCTGGCTAGCTTCAGAAGTGGGTGCCGGTTAAAAAGTGTAAATATAGCAGATCCATACCACATTGGGTGAGGCGGGTTGCAGGAGAGTATGTTCAGTTCGTAGATGGAAAATTAGATTTAAAAAATAATATAAAATATATACTAAATATATAAGAAGAAAAAACAATATATTCAAGGGACGGGACAATCAAAACAGACATCCCCACTGCTACTCCATCTTGGATTTATAGAAAAGCTATTGGGAATTTGGGAACGTTTGTTGGTAAGACTGAGATTTGGTGATGGAATTTTCCATATTTTGTGTAGATGTTTCATATCAGGGTCTTTGTTTTCTTTTACAAAATGGAATGCTCTATTACAATTAGAGGTCGACCGATTAATCGGAAATGCCGATTAATTAGGGCCGATTTCAAGTTTTCATAACAATCGGAAGTCTGTAGTTTTGGACACTTATTTTTTTCACCTTTATTTAACTAGGCAAGTCAATTAAGAACACATTCTTATTTTCAATGACGGCCTAGGAACGGTGGGTTAACTGCCTTGTTCAGGTGCAGAACGACAGATTTTTACCTTGTCAGCTCGAGGATTCAATCTTGCAACCTTACGGTTAACTAGTCCAAAGCTCTAACCACCTGCCTCTCATTGCACTCCACGAGGAGCCTGCCTGTTACACGAATGCAGTAAGAAGCCAAGGTAAGTTGCTAGCTAGCATTAAACTTTTCTTATAAAAAACAATCAATCAATCAATCATAATCACTAGTTAACTACACATGGTTGATGATATTACTACTTTATCTAGCGTGTCCTGCGTTGCACATTCGCGAAAAAGGACTGTCGTTGCTTCAACGTGTACCTAACCATAAACATCAATGCCTTTCTTAAAATCAATACACAGAAGTATATACTTTTAAACCTGCATATTTAACTAAAATAAATCCAGGTTAGCAGGCAATATTAACCAGGTGAAATTGTGTCACTACTCTTGCGTTCATTGCACGCAGAGTCAGAATATATGCAACAGTTTGGGCCGCCTGGCTCGTTGCAAACTAATTTGCCAGAATTTTACGTAATTATGAAGGTTGTGCAATGTAACAGGAATATTTAGACTTATGGATGCCACCCGTTATAAAATACGGAACGGTTCCGTATTTCACTGAAAGAATAAATGTTTTGTTTTCGAGATGATAGTTTCCGGATTCGACCATATTAATGACCTAAGGCTCATATTTCTGTGTGTTGTTATGTTATAATTAAGTCTATGATTTGATAGAGCAGTCTGACTGAGCGATGGTAGGCAGCAACAGGCTCGTAAGCATTCATTCAAACAGCAATTTTGTGCGTTTTGCCAGCAGCTCGTCGCTGTGCTTCAAGCATTGCGCTGTTTATGACTTCAAGCCTATCAACTCCTGAGATTAGGCTGGTGTAACCGATGTGAAATGGCTAGCTAGTTAGCGGGGTGCGCGCTAATATCGTTTCAAACGTCACTCGCTCTGAGACTTGGAGTAGTTGTTCCCCTTGCTCTGCATGGGTAACGCTGCTTCGAGGGTGGCTGTTGTCGATGTGTTCCTGGTTTGAGCTCAGGTAGGAGCGAGGAGAGGGACGGAAGCTATACTGTTACACTGGCAATACTAAAGTGCCTATAAGAACATCCAATAGTCAAAGGTATATGAAATACAAATCTTATAGAGAGAAATAGTCCTATAATTCCTATAATAACTACAACCTAAAACTTCTTACCTGGGAATATTGAAGACTCGTGTTAAAAGGAACCACCAGCTTTCATATGTTCTCATGTTCTGAGCAAGGAACTTAAACGTTAGCTTTCTTACATGGCACATATTTCACTTTTTTGCATTATTTAAACCATATTGAACATGTTTCATTATTTATTTGAGGCTAAATTGATTTCATTGATGTATTATATTAAGTTAAAATAAGTGTTCATTCAGTATTGTTGTAATTGTCATTATTACAAATACATTTAAAAAATTCGACCGATTAATCGGTACCGGCTTTTTTTGGTCCTCCAATAATCGGTATCGGCGTTGAAAAATCATAATCGGTCGACAATCTATTTACTGTATTTATACAACCACATTAATTAATCTAGCTTGATATTTTCTGATGAGTAAACATATAAACTACATATGGGTAGCTAATTAGAAAAATAACAGTTAGGTTTGATGGCACCTCCTAACGTGCGGCACCCTTCATCTGTATCTCAGCCAGTAGCACTACCATGTGTCCCATGACACATTAATCCTATTAACCCCTTGGCCACACAAACACGAAACAAACACACAAATACAGAAAGAGAGAGACACCTACACTCACCTCTCTGTAACCCCTGGCTGTGAGTCAGTTGAAGGTGTTATCTGAGGGTCAAGGAACATCAACCTCTCTTCCTGTGTGAACCCAAGCCCTTCTCCCCCGTCTCTCCCTTCCTCCCCCATGTCTCATGTTCTCCCCCATCTCTGCCTTCTCTACCTTCCTCCATCTCTCCCTTCTTCCCCATCTCCCTCTTCCTACCCCATCTCTGGCCTCAATTATTGAGTGCCATATTGAGTGTCATATAAGAAAGAGGGCTGTTCATCAAAGATCATCATGGCTCCAGTGTGAGAGGATGTATACCATAGAAGTTTCCACTCTAAACCGCCATGGAACTTATAGCCATAGCATGAAACCAAAGAATCCAACCATAGTTTAAGTCTGTGTGGGCTGTGTTCAGTTGTGAATGCAGCCAAAATGGCTCTGATTTAGGTGACAATGAACAGCGGACTAAAGAAGAACACAACTCCATGGAGGCTCAGTAGATTCCACCGCTCCTGTCGTTGTGGGTGGTGTGGGTGGATGGCAGCTGTCTGTTTTTACGAGCATGTGCCCTGGAAGAAATTAGTTCCAATCCCGATGCACAGAGCAAATGAGAAACACACAAAGGGGGTCGGCCCTTAAGATGAACGACAGGGAGGATCAGTCTCTCGTTTTCCCTACCCTGGAACGACCTCAGATACCTCTACACGACAAGCCTCCCTCAGCATTCCTCAGCAAGAATGCATGCGTGTGTGTGTGTGTGTGTGTGTGCAGCAGACACACCTGAGGGTGTGTGCACAGTGCAGCTGTCTCCATGTTAATATACTGTAGCAGCTGATAAACTAATGTACTAAGAAGTGCTGTAAGAGGTCACGCTGACACTATATAACTCAGACGCCTGCAAGGATACTTGCTGGTGTGTGTGTGTGTGTGTGTGGGTGTGGGTGTGGGTGTGGGTGTGGGTGTGGGTGTGTGATTCTGACACCAGGCCACTCTTTAGAGAACTAATGTACTAATGAGCCCAAGCCAAGAGAGTAGGCTTTGGTCGACATAGCTCAGACCAATGAATAATGAGTCTGTTCCTGTATGCATTAGAAGCGGTTTCAACGGTTGCACTCACTCTCCTAGGTGTCATCAAAGCATTATTGCCAGCAAGACTCAAGTAGAGGTTCTCCCTTCTCTTTATGTTTACAACCCTGCCGACCCCCCCCCCCCCCCCTCTCTCAATTCAATTTCAGAAGTTTACATACACTAAGTTGCTGTGCCTTTAAACAGCTTGGAAAATTCCAGAAATGGCTTTAGAAGCTTCTGATAGGCAAATTGAAATAATTTGAGTCAATTGGAGGTGTACCTGTGGATGTATTTCAAGGCCTACCTTCAAGCTCAGTGCCTATTTGCTTGACATCATGGGAAAATCATAAAGAAATCATCCAAGACCTCAGAAAAAAATGTGTTGACCTCCACAAGTCTGGTTCATCCTTGGGAGAAATTTCCAAACACCTGAAGGTACCACGTTCATCTGTACAAACAATTGTACACAAGTATAAACACCATGGGACCACGCAGACATCATACCGCTCAGGAAGGAGAAGCGTTCTGTCTCCTAGAGATGAATGTACTTTGGTGCGAAAAGTGCAAATCAATCCCAGAACAACCGCAAAGGACCTTGTGAAGATGCTGGAGAAAACAGGTACAAAAGTATCTATATCCACAGTAAAACAAGTTCTATATCGACATAACCTGAAAGGCCGCTCAGCAAGGAAGAAGCCACTGCTCCAAAACCGACATAAAAAAGCCAGACTACAGTTTGCAACTGCAATGGGGACAAAGATCATACTTTTTGGAGAAATGTCCTCTGGTCTGATGAAACAAAAATGGCCATAATGGCCATTAAGACCATCGTTATGTTTGAAGGAAAAAGGGGGATGCTTGCAAGCCGAAGAACACCATCCCAACCGTGAAGAACGGAGGTGGCAGTATAATGTTGTGGGGGTGCTTTGCTGCAGGAGGGAGTGGTGCACTTCACAAAATAGATGGCATCATGAGGGAGGAAAATGATGTGGATATATTGAAGAAACGTCTCAAGACATCAGTCAGGAAGTTAAAGCTTGGTCGCAAGTGAGTCCTCCAAATGGACAATGACCCCAATCATACTTCCAAAGTTGTGACAAAATGGCTTAAGGACAACAAAGTCAAGGTATTGGAGTGGCCATCACAAAGCCCTGACCTCAATCCTATAGAAAATGTGTGGGCAGAACTGAAAAAGCGTGTGCGAGCAAGGAGGCCTGCAAACCTGACCCAGTTACACCAGCTCTGTCAGGAGGAATAGGACAAAATTCACCCAACTTATTGTGGGAAGCCTGTGGAAGGCTACCCGAAACGTTTGACCCAAGTTAAACAATTTAGAGGCAATGCTACCAAATACTAATTAAGTGTATGTAAACTTCTGACCCACTGGGAATGTGATGAAAGAAATTAAAGCTGAAATAAATAATTTTCTATTATTCTGACATTTCACATTTTTTAAATAAAGTGGTGATCCTAACTGACCTAAGACAGGGATTTTTTACTCTGATTAAATGTCAGGAATTGTGGAAAACTGAGTTTAAAACTGAGTTTACATAAGGTGTATGTAAACTTCCGACTTCAACTATATATATATATACACACCAGTCTCAACGTCAACAGTGAAGAGGCAACTCCGGGATGCTGGCCTTCTAGGCAGAGTTGCAACAAAAATGCCATATCTCAGACTGCCCAATAAAAATAAAAGATTAAGATGGGCAAAATAACACAGAAACTGGACAGAGGAACTCTGCCTAGAAGGCCAGCATCCCGGAGTCGCCACTTCACTGTTGACGTTGAGACTGGTGTTTTGCGGGTACTATTTAATGAAGCTGACATTTGAGGACTTGTGAAGTGTCTGTTTCTCAAAATAGATACTCTAATGTACTTGTCCTCTTGCTCAGTTTTGCACCGGGGCCTCCCACTCCTCTTTCTATTCTGGTTAGAGCCTGACATTTGAGGACTTGTGAAGTGTCTGTTTCTCAAAATAGATACTCTAATGTACTTGTCCTCTTGCTCAGTTTTGCACCGGGGCCTCCCACTCCTCTTTCTATTCTGGTTAGAGCCAGTTTGAGCTGTTCTGTGAAGGGAGTAGTACACAGCGTTATACGAGATCTTCAGTTTCTTGGCAATTTCTCGCATGGAATGGCCTTCATTTCTCAGAACAAGAATAGACTGGCCAGTTTTAGAAGAAAGTCTTTTTTTCTGGCCATTTTGAGCCATTAATCGAACCCACAAATGCTGATTCTCCAGATACTCAACTAGTCTAAAGAAGGACAGTTGTATTGCTTCTTTAATCTGCACAACATTTTTCAGCTGTGCTAACATAATTGCAGAAGGGTTTTCTAATGATCAATTACCTATGATCACCTATGATCATGCTATGCCCTCTATGTAGCCAGTTCAGATGCGGGAGGGGTTCACCAAAACAGCTGATATAGCCTAGAGGATTTAGGGAGAAGGGGGAGAGGGATGAAGTGAAGAAGAGAGACTGTTATTGTGTGTGTGTCTGGTCTCACCTGGTGTTCACACTAAGTGACTACACACATGAGGACAAACAATAGAAGATAATGTCAATAGAAGATACTGTATGTGACGCAGACACCTATCGGAGTGTACCTGAAACATTTAAATATAGAGGGCTATGTATCTCACCACTTGGATATTGCAAGGCTAACCCCCAGGGAAATCATGACTTAGCAGCAACAGATAGTCCAGTGACAGATAGTCCAGTTTATGTGGTGTAAATCTGAAAATTAACAGCTGACATCTTAAAGGTTTTTTAATTAATGCATGTGAGACAGGTTCCATGTACAACAAGACAGGCAGAGATGGAGAAAAAGAACACAAACAAGTTTACCTCTGGTTATGGACACTTTTGCTAGCAATAAATCTTCCACGGCGGACACTGAACATCTGGCAATATCTACATTTTTGACCCCTTGGTCAGCTCGGTCTCTGAAAGTAAAGAAAACAGCTTATTTGTTATAGATATGAAAACAATAACAGATATG
Organism: Salvelinus alpinus; assembly: GCF_045679555.1. Lineage (NCBI taxonomy): Eukaryota > Metazoa > Chordata > Actinopteri > Salmoniformes > Salmonidae > Salvelinus > Salvelinus alpinus. The sequence continues at coordinate 46,949,619 of NC_092112.1, forward strand.
ACCGTTCAATCTAATGCAGCAGATGTCATTTTTAGGATACGTCAATACAGCCCAGTGCTGCTTACCTGAGATGACAACATCTTCGTAGGTGTCCGCTTTGACTTCCTTTGTGTCGGAAAAAAGTTGCTTCCAGAACAATTCTTTTTGATTGAAAATAAAAAAGGTTTTGCTCTCGACAAAAAGACACAAATGTACCTCAATAGCATATAACAATTTGCCTGTGAATAACCACACTTTCATACAAACGTGCTACTGTGTGCAGAATTCTTGACGCACGACCGAAGATGCTGCCATAACCTGCCAGCACGCCCACAAGCGAGTCATTCAGGAGCAGAATGATGACCCGTGGAAGAGGGAAAGGAATTAGATGGGAACAGCAATTTGTTGCAAGTTGGGGAGGAGGGCTAATAGCTGAACAATAGACTATTCAACCTTTACTAAAGAATAGTCTGATAGCCGAGCTCGGTGTGAAAAAAAAAACTCCTATCACAGACCAGATTTGCCATAACGACCAAGGGGTAGCTTGCTACTCAATGTAATAAAGTAATGACTTTTCAAATAAGTTACCTTACACGTTATGTTGGCTGACAATTTGTTAATTATGCTCTCCTTACGAACCACATACCATATCATTACAGCAGTATGTACCGGGTATGTTAGCTAGCTACCTAACGTTAGTAGTTATACATCAAACTTGCCATCTAACTATAGGCTATCTAACTACCCTCTTGACTTGATTATTCTCGTCATTCTTAGCTTAGCTAAATGGTATAGTCGTTGTGCTTTCTCAATGGACATTCGGGTGCTTTCGTAAATTCGCTCTATAGAACGGGACGAAAAACGTCTTAAGAACGTTGGCTAAACTGGAACACTAGCGCGAGCCCATAGCAAATTGATGGAATCGAACGTTCGCAGAGACTGAGTGATGCTTAGAATTCCATAAAAAATGTAACCCTTTTTATTTTACCACTACAATCTGTTCGTCGGACGAAACTGGAAAAAAACCACTTGTGTAGAAAGTTAACATCCGCACCTCGATGGTGTCAACTGTGCGTAATGAAAAAGTAGGGAATTTTTTTTTTAATTCTTGACTATTTCTGGTCTTGCGATCGATTACAATGGGGCCTGTGTAACAGTTTTGCTTCCGTCCCTCTCCTCGCCCCTACCTGGGCTCAAACCAGGGACCCTCTGCACACAGACAACAGCCACCATCGAAGCACCGTTAGCTTGGGTGCTTGACTGCCATTGTAAGGCCAGAATGCTCAAATCAACCCTACTCCTCGGCCCGAATGTCCAGTGTGCGCTCTGAGGGCGAAACGTCTGAATTTACAAACTGACAATTTTTCTCTGAATGGAAACACCATAATATTAATCAAATTAATTAAGCCAAATGTCTTAAAATCAATCTCATATACTATGTTATTACAAAAAAGGTTTTAAATTCTCTGGTAATGCCAATACGGTGTACTATCAAATGCTTCTCAAAGATGAACTCTGGTGGTCAAACCAGCAATAACTTGCAGTAACAGAAGAAATGGCTGAGAATGAAACGACGCAAGATGTGCCGTAGGATGACGCAACTTCTAAAGGAGGAACCATTGTAACTCACTCATGACGACATTCCCACACTTTATGTGGACGTGAAGGCCTCTCTTTTTTTCTTAGAGGGATCGTGACTGACCGTTTTTCCCCCCTAGGTGGCTATTGAAGATTGTTGTGGCTGGACATAGATTTTTTATTACAACTGTGGTCTGCCTGTCTGTCTGACATTTATTAAGTACTTTGGTCACCCTTGACTTGAGTTCAATAGCCTGTGAATCTGTGCTGCCAGTCGATTTGCCATAATACGACTGTTGGACTGTAGTCCCTCTGAATATTATCACATTCTACATATCTATACCTGTTTCTTCACAGGAGAGTCCACGTATCTCGATGACCACGGACCCCCGGCTCCCAGGGTAAGACCTCTTTATTTTTCATCACTCCATCTTTCTATACCTCACACTACATCTTAGCCATGCTCTCCACCCTCTTTCTCTTCCCCTCTCCTTGTGTTTGTCTTTATTTTACACTCCCTTTTCTTCCCCCCCATCTCTCTCTGATGTGCTGCCCTGTGTGTGTGCCAGTCCAGTCCAGGCAGGATAAGGGTGAGGTCTATGTCTGGAGGAGCTGTGGGTGAACTCACTCTAAATACTAAATACTGACAGACAGACAGACAGACACACACACTGGGGCCTTGTGTCTGGCCAGCTGCATCGGTCTGCCTCTCCTCACTTCTATTTCTTCTCACCCTTTCTATTTCTATCCTTTCTTTTTCAACCTTTATCCACAGTTTCTTTCATCCACTAGTTTCGCCCTTCTACCTACCACCTGTCTATATCATCCTCTCTTTGATCCACCTCTCTTTCAGTCTCTTTTTCCTGTCTCACATTCCCCCTTCTCTCTCTCTGTGCTGCGGTGACAGATTTATCAATCCAACTCACAAATTGGATAATTACGGTGTTGTGTTTTTTTGGTGGGAGACACATTTCTGTGTTCGTGAACGTGTCTAGGCTAGCTATATTTGGCTATGTGTTCAGAGTTTATCTGGTGTGTGTGTGTGCTTGTGTGTGAGAAGAGGTCTGGCTACGTGTCTGTTTGGAGCTGACCTAAAGGTCTGGCTGTTTTGATTAATCCTGGCAACATCTGGCCCATGTTTATATGTTATTATGTTGACTTGGAGAGGTCTGTTGTAGTGTTGGCCACTAACCCAGGCTAACTTTGAGGTAAAGTACAAGCCATGGTATTTTCTATCTGAACAGGGGCCGGCGTGAACTGTGGCGTAACTGTCCGGACTGTGGTGATCAGAAGCGCTGAGATGGGCCAGGAGTTTTTCCTGACCACTTGACCAAGATAACATGGTCACATGGACAGGAATAACTGTGGATGAGAGAACTGGTGGCTGGCTCATATCAACCTTGCTTTTGTACTGCTAGGATTTAACGGAGAGGCTGTTGGCCATCTGGAAAGGCTGACTGGTCAGAGTCGGGATAAGCCAAAGGCAGCCAGGAACAGCTTGTCTGTTTCCTAAGTCATAATGATGAATCCAAACTATTTCTTTACCATAGAACACGGACACAGTAGCACTGCAATCTGTTCAATCACTGACTAGTAGTATTATAATGGAGAGAAAGGACTGATAGACTACTACTGTAAAGCCCTGTGATCTTGTGTGGGCTATACTGGCTGGTACTGAATTACTAATTATACTTGTGGTTAACCCCCTCTTTTTCTTCCCTCCTTTCAGCTCAAAGTTTAGCCGCTAGCTACCATTAGCAACCACATCAGATGGTTTATACTGGGGTGGCTAAGCCCCTAGTTTTCCCTACCCTCTGTGACGGCAACATTGCTATTAGCCGCGTCTGTCATTATGTCATCCTCTCAGACAGTGATGGTAATGCTATGTTAGCGGCTAACGCTACGTGAGATGTGGCATCCTCTAATTTGCCCCTTAAACTGAAGTTGTTTGTCTATTTCTGACAGAGGCTTAGTTAAGTATACCTTAACTGGTTATGGCAAAGCATGTTCTTAATGGAAGGAATTTCTGTTTTGAAGGTATTTGAAAAGTGTAAAAAGAGCTAAACTTAAATAAAAGCAAAAGCCCTCAAACTATAAGGTATAGTTACATGTAAGGAAACGCGCAACGGTATGCAAGTCTCTCGTGTTTTGGGACACATTTCCCTGATATTGGCTGTTTGGATTCATGGCATGCACACGTATGAATTTAGCCCCGTATCTGACCAAGACGAAAACCCCAAAATAACAAGTAGCGACTGTTTTCCTGTTTCTTAACATATTTCATTCCCCATTGGCCAGTATTGCAATAGTTTGCTTGTGCTCTTTTTTATTGTCTCAGATGTTCTCTAATGTGAGATGATGTCCCATTAACCGTGTAGCTCAGTGAATCCGCTCCACTCTGGGTAGGAAGGGAGAGGGAAGAGATAATCAGGCAGACAGCGGGTTAACAACAGGAAGTGTGGAGTACTCCAGCATGTCCGGCCCGAGATGTCGACATGCAGAGCAGCCAGGGATGAGAATCTCTGTGCCAGCAGTGATGTACACGCAGCACAGCCACGCTAACTCAAAACAGAAGTACTGCACACTATTCCCATGGTAGGCCGAGTTACAGGCCTGGCACTACGGTTTGTTTCTAGGAACTACAGTTAAGTGTGTGTCAGGAAGTAGTGTGTGTGTGTACAGTATGTGCTGAGTCACAGTCTGCTTGCTATTAATCTTTATTTGTAGATTGTATCTCAGCCATAAACACAATAACAGTCCTACCCCAGAGAGTCCAGACAGCTCTGCTCAACATGAGAATGTTCAAAACAATGACAAAATGCATTCTTATATAGGTCGTTGTCACTAAAACATCACAATAAGGTCAGATGTGCCTGCTGAGTGGCAAGGAGAACCCCAGTGCCGCTAAAACCATTGATGCCGTTTTCAGGGATTGTTAAATAAATGTAAACTATTTGGTTGTTATATCATCACATCTTGAAGAGCATAGTCAGAACAAACAAATATCCAATTATTCCGTGCGAAACAATTGCACACGTCATCAGGAGGTATACAGCAAGTAACTGCATGCTTTTTGTGATCAGTAAACATCAATTGATCGTGTCATTTCAGATGCGCGAGGGTAGCGATCTTTCAATATTGGCCACCATTAATTGGATGTTTGAGTGATATAAAAGCGAACTATACCTGACAAGTATGATGATGATGATGATTTATTTGAACTTCCCATCCTTTGTGTCTGTCAAGCAGCAGAAGGACGCGTTTGCCGTTGTATTGTTAGTGTTTTCTTTGCAAGTTAACGGTATAAACTTTGTAAATTTGGTAAACAGTGGTAAGTAGCCCTAATGTACTTAAAGATGACCTGGTGCCAGTGGGTTTGGTGACAAATATGTAGCGAGGGCCAGCCAACGAGAGCATCGGGTCGCAGTGGTGGGGAGTATATGGGGCTTTGGTGACAAAACAGATGGCACGGTGATAGACTGCATCTGGTTTTCTGAGTAGCTTGTTGGAGGCTATTTAGTAAATGACATCGCCGAAGTCAAGGATCGGTAGGATAGTCAGTATTACGAGGGTATGTTTGGCAGCATGAGTGAAGGAGGCTTTGCTGCGAAATAGGTAGCCGATTCTAGATTTGATTTTGGATTGTAGATGCTTAATGTGAGTCTGGACGGAGAGTTTACGGTCTAACCAGACACCTAGGTATTTGTCCACATATTCTAAGTCAGAACCATCCAGAGTAGTGATGCTAGTCGGGAGGGTGGGTAGCAAATCGGTTGAAGAGCATGCATTTAGTTTTACTAGCATTTAAAAGCAGTTGGAGGCCACGGAAGGAGTGTTGTATGGCAATGAAGCTCGTTTGGAGGTTTGTTAACACAGTGAGCAAAGAATGGCCAGATGTATACAGAATGGTGTCTTCTGTGTAGAGGTGGATCAACAACAAAAAAATCGCCAACAGCAAGAGCGACATCATTGATATATACAGAGAAAAGAGTCGGCCTGATAATTGAACCCTGTGGCACCCCCATGGAGTCTGCCAGAGGTCCCGACAACAGGCCCTTCAATTTGACACACTGAACTCTGTCAGAGAACTAGTTGGTGAACCAGGCGAGGCAGTCATTTGAGAAACCAAGGCTAATGAGTCTGCCGGTAAGAATGCGGTGATTGACAGAGTCGAAAGCCTTGGCCAGGTCGATGAATACAGCTGCATTGTATTGTCTCTTATCGATGGTGGTTAAGATATCGTTTAGGACCTGAAGTGCACCCATGACCAGGTTGGAAACCAGATTGCATAGTGGAGAAGGTACGGTGGGATTCGAAATAGTCGGTGATCTGTTTGTTAACTTGGCTTTCGAAGATTTTAGAAAGGCAGGGCAGAATGGATATAGGTCTATAACAGTTTGGCTCTAGAGTGTCTCCCCCTTTGAAGAGGGGGATGACAGCGGCAGCTGTCATATCTTTGGGGATCTCAGATGATATAACAGAGGGGAGAATAGGCTAGTAATAGGGGTTGCAACAATTTCGGTGGATCATTTTAGAAAGAGCGGGTCCAGGTTGTCTAGCCCAGCTGATTTGTAGGTATCCAGATTTTGCAGCTCTTTCAGAACATCAGCTATCTGGATTAGGGTGAAGGAGAAGCGGGGGGGGGCTTGGGCAAGTTGCTGCAGTGGGTGCAGAGCTGTTGGCCGGGGTAGGGGTAGCCAGGTGGAAAGCATGGCCAGCCGGAAAGCATGGCCAGCCGTAGAAAAATGCTTATTGAAATGATCAGAGATTTATTGGTGGTGACAGTGTTTCCTATCCTCAGTGCAGTGGGCAGCTGGGAGGAGGTGCTCTTATTCTCCATGGACTTTACAGTGTCCCACAACTTTTGGGAATTAGTGCTTCAGGATGCAAATTTCTGTTTGAAAAAGCTAGCCTTATCTTTCCTAACTGACTGTGTATATTGGTTCCTGACTTCCCTGAAAAGTTGCATATCGCGGGGGCTATTCGATGCTGATGCAGAACGCCATGGGATGTTTTGCTGCTAGTCAAGGGCAGTCAAGTCTGCGGTGAACCAAGGGCTATATCTGTTCTTAGTTCTACATGTTTTTTATGGGGCATGCTTATTTAAGATGGTGAGGAAAGCACTTTTGAAGAGCAACCAGGCATCCTCTACTGACGAGATGAGGTCAATATCCTTCCAGGAAACCCGGGCCAGGTCGATTAGAAAGGCCTGCTCACTGAAGTGTTTTAGGGAGCGTTTGACAGTGATGAGGGGTGGTCGTTTGAACGCAGACCCATTACGGATGCAGGTAATGAAGCAGTGATTCTGGTTGAAGACAGCAGAGGTGTATTTAGAGGGCAAGTTGGTCAGGATGATATCTAAGAGGGTGCCCATGGTTACCGATTTAGGGTTGTACCTGGTAGGTTCCTTGATGATTTGTGTGAGATTGAGGGCATTTAGCTTAGATTATAGGACTGACGGGGTGTTAAGCATTTCCCAGTTTAGGTCACCTAACAGTATGAACTCTGTAGATAGATGATCAATTCACATATGTGTCCAGGGCACAGCTGGGGAGGGGGTCTATAACAAGCGGCAACGGTGAGAGACTTGTTTCTGGAAAGGTGGATTTTTAAAAGTAGAAACTCAAATTGTTTGGGCACAGACCTGCATAGTATGACAGAACTCTGCAGGCTATCTCTGCAGTAGATTGCAATGCCACCCCATTTGGCAGTTCCATCTTGTCGGGAAATGTTGTAGTTGGGGATGGAAATTTAGGAAATCCTTGTTGGCTGAATGTGCTTAAGCAGTGAATAAAACAAACTTAGGGAGGAGGCTTCTAATGTTAACATGCATGAAACCAAGGCTTTTACGGTTACTGAAGTCAACAAATGAGAGTGATGCTGGGGGCTGCAGGGGTTAACCTCTACATCACCAGAGGAACAGAGTAGGATAAGGGTACGGCTAAAGGCTATCAGAACTGGTCGTCTAGTGTGTTCGGAACATAGTGTAAAGGAGCAGATTTCTGGGCGTGGAAGAATAGATTCAAGGCATAATGTACAGACAAGGGTATGGTAGGATGTGAGTACAGTGGAGGTAAACCTGGGCATTGAGTGACAATGAGAGGTTTTGTCTCTAGGGGCACCAGTTAAGCCGGGTGAGGTCACTGCATGTGTGGGGGGGCGGAACAAAAAGGGCTATCTAAGGCATATTGGGCAGGGGGCTCTACAGTGAAATAAGACAATAATCACTAACCAAAACATCAATAGCAAGGCATATTGACATTAGGGAGAGGCATGTGTAGCTAAGTGATCATAGGGTCCAATGAGTAGTAATAGATGAGTCAGGGAGCCGATTCAGTAGTCGCTACTACACTAGGCGAGCTGGAGACACGGCGATTCAGACAGCTAGCGGGCCGGGGAAGCAGTTGGGCCTCCGGCGACGTCGGAACGGAAGAGCCTGTTGAAACCACCTTGGACGATTACGTCGGCAGACCAGTCGTGATGGATTGGGGGGGCTCCGTGTCAGAAGTAAAGGGTCCAGGCCAATTGGCAAAAGAGTTATTGTAGCCCAAAAATTGGCTGGTGGACCTCTTTGTCTAGCGGGGAGATGGGCCTAGCTGGAGGCTAGCTCAAGGCTAACTGGAGCTTGCGTCGGGACAGAGACGTTAGCCAGGAGTAGCCACTCAGATTGCAGCTAGCTAGCTGCGATGTTCCGGTGTAAAGGTGCAGAGCTTGCAGTGGGATTCCGAAGATGTGGTGGAGAAAAAACACTCCGATATAATCTGGTTGATATCGCTCTGTGCAGACTGGCAGGTATTGACCAAGCTGAGGCTTGCTGGTGTCCGAGTTAACGGTGAGGACCGCTAGCAGTGGCTAACTGACTAGTAGTTAGTTAGCTGGCTAGCTTCTGATGGGGTTTCCAGGTCTAAAGTATAAAAATTGCAGATCCGTACCACATTGGGTGAGGTGGGTTGCAGGAGAGAATATTCAGTCCGTAGATGGTAAGTGAGATGAAAATATATACGAAAAAAACGAGGAAAGAAATTATATTTACATGGGACAGGACAAGACAAAACACACATCCGACTGCTACGCCATCTTGGAACATTTGTGGCTACATTGATTGATGGACCACGTCAAATTGGCTAGCTAGATAATAACATCAACATCTGACCAACCAGCTCGATTCGGTCTTGTGTAGCAAAATTTGAAATTGTGTTTTTTACACTGGATAAAAAGTAGAGACTCAGAGCTAGAAAATAATATATCATACACTAGAGTTGAGGAACAATGGGGAAGTAATTCTGCTTTGAACGTTGATAAACTTGTAACCTCAATTTTGAGAAAATGGCCCTTGAATGTTTTGGTAAACCTACTAGAGAGCTCTTCTTTGTCTACACCCATTCAGCATCGTTCACACCCTCTTAAGCGGTTAAGATGGCGCCGAAGAGGATGGCTGATGTTTTACATGCTCCTAAACAACTGTGCTTTTTTATTCGTTTTTTTTGCGTTGCTTGTAACTTAATTTGTACATAATGTTGCTGCTACCGTCTTTTATGACTGAAATGAGCTTCTGGACATTAGAACAGCGATTACTCAGCTTTTTCCTTTAACAAGTTTAATGAGTACTGCTCTCCCAGGAACAGGCCCAAATCTCCGTCATTTGCGCGAAGAAAAGACAGAGAAAAGGAGGACGCAGATCGGGCTGCCTTCTGAGATTCCGAAGGCAAGCGAGTAAACTCCCACTGCCATCCATTCAACTTGTTAACATGCAATCATTGGAAAATAAAATTGATGACCTACGATTACCCTACCAACGGGACATTAAGAACTGTAATATCTTACGTTTCACAGAGTCGTGGCTGAACGACGACGCGTATAATATAGAGTTGCCGGAATTTCCATGCACCGACAGAGAAGCTATGTCTGGTAAGACGAGGGTTGGGGTGTGTGTGTCTTTTGTCAATAACAGCTGATGTGCGATGTCTAATATTAAAGAAGTCTCGAGGTATTGCTCGCCTGAGGTAGAATACCTTATGATAAGCTCTAGACCACACTATCTTCCAAGAGAGTTCTCAAATATATTATTCGTTGCCTTCTATTTACCACCACAGACCGACGCTGGCACTAAGACTGCACTCAAACAGCTCTATAAGGCCATAAGCAAACAAGAAAATGCTGGTCCAGAAGCGGCGCTCCTAGTGGCCGGGGACTTTAATGCAGGCAAACTTAAATCAGTTTTACCAAATGTTTACCAGCATGTCACATGTGCAACCAGAGGGGGGAAAAAAACTCGAGACCACCTTTACTCCACACACAGAGATGCATACAAAGCTCTCCCCCACCCTCCATTTGGCAAATCTGACCATAATTCTAAACTCCTGATTCCTGCTTACCAGCAAAAACTAAAGCAGGGAGTACCAGTGACTCGCTCAACACGGAAGTGGTCAGATGATGCGGATGCTACAGGACTGTTTTGCTAGCACAGACTTGAATATGTTCCAGGATTCATCCAATGGCATTGAGGAGTATACCACCTCAGTCATCGGCTTTATCAATAAGTGCATCGACGACGTCGTACGTACATATCCCAACCAGAATCCATGGATTACAGACAACATCCACATCGAGCTAAAGGCTAGAGCTGGCGCTTTCAAGGAGCGGGACACTGATCCAGACGCTTATAAGATATCCCACTATGCCCTCAGACGAACCATCAAACAAGCAAAGCGTCAAGATTGACTCCTACTACACCGGCTCTGACGCTCGTTGGATGTGGCAGGGCTTGAAAACTATTATGGACTACAAAAGGGAAAACCAGACGCGAGCTGCCCAATGACGTGAGCCTACCAAACGAGCTAAATGCATTGTATACTTGCTTTGAGGCAAGCAACACTGAAGCATGCACGAGAGAACTAGCTGTTCTGGATTACCGGGATGTGTACTCAAAGCATGCGCGATCAAACTGGCAAGTGTTTTCACTGAAATTTTCAACCTCTCCCTGACTGAGTCTGTAATAACTATATGTTTCAAGCAGACCACCATAGTCCCTGTGCCCAAGGAAGCGAAGGTAACCTGCCTAAATGATTACCGCCCCGTCGCACTCACGTCGGTAGCCATGAAGTGCTTTGAAAGGCTGGTCATGGATCAAATCAACAGCATCCTCTCGGATACCCTAGACCCACTCCAATTCACATACCGGCCCAACAGATTCACAGATGATGCAAGTGCACTCCACACTGCCCTTTCCCACCTGGACAAAATGAACACCTATGTGAGAAAGCTGTTCATTGAACGCTGAGCTGTAGTCAACACCATAGTGCTCACAAAGCTCATTACTAAGCTAAGGACACTGGGACTAAAAATCTCCCTCTGCAACTGGATCCTAGACTTCCTGACGGGCCACCCCCAGGTGGTAAGGGTACGCAACAACACGTCTGCCACACTGATACTCAACACTGGGGCCCCTCAGGGGTGTGTACTTAGTCCCCTCCTGTACACCCTGTTCACGACTGTGTGGCCAAACACGACTCCAACACCATCATTAAGATTGCTGACGACAACAGTGGTAGTCCTGATCACCGACAATGATCACCGATCACCGACATCAACAATGAGACAGCCTATAGGGAGGTCAGAGAACTTGCAGTGGGGTGCCAGGACAACAACCTCTCCCTCAATGTGAGCAAGACTAAGGAGCTGATCGTGGACTACAGGAAAAGGCAGGCCGAACAAGCCCCCATTAACGTCGACGGGGCTGTAGTGGAGTGGGTCGAGAGTTTCAAGTTCCTTGGTGTCCACATCACCAACAAACTATCATGATCCAAACACACCAAAAATGTTGTGAAGAGGGCACGACAAAACCTTTTCCCCTCAGGAGACTGAAAAGATTTGTCATGGGTCCCCAGATCCTCAAAATTTCTACAGTTGCACCATCGAGAGCATCCTGACCGGTTGCATCACCGCCTGGTATGGCAACTGCTCGGCATCTAACCATAAGGCGCTACAGAGGGTAGTGTGTACGGCCCAGTACATCACTGGGGCCAAGCTTCCTGCCATCCAGGACCTATATAATAGGTGGTGTCAGAGGCAAGCCCATAAAATTGTCAGAGACTCCAGTCACCCACGTCAGACTGTTTTCTCTGCTACCGCAAGGCAAGCGGTACCGGAGTGCCAAGTCTAGGACCAAAAGGCACCTTAACAGCTTCTACCCCAAGCCATAAGACTGTTCAACAATTATTCAAATGTCCACTGGACTATTACATTGACCCCACCCCCTCCGTTTGCTTTGTACACTGCTGCTACTCACTGTGTATTAAATATGCCTAGTCACTTCACACCTACCTACATGTACATATTACCTCAACTAACCTGTACCCCCGCACACTGACTTGGTACTTGTACCCCCTGTATATAGCCTCGTTATGTTATTGTGTTACTTTTTAACTTTAGTTTATTTAGTAAATATTTTCTTCACTCTTCTTGAACTGCATTGTTGTTTAAGGGCTTGTAAGTAAGCATTTCACGGTAAGGTCTACACTTGTTGTATTCTGCACATGTGACGAATACAGTTTAATTTGATTTGACTTTATGCTTTAGCCCCAACCATCTCTTTGTCACGACTTCCGCCAAAGTCGGTTGCTCTCTTTGTTCGGGCGGCGTTCGGCGGTCGACGTCACCGACCTTCTAGCCATCGCCGATCCACTTTTCATTTTCCATTGGTTTTGTCTTGTCTTCCATCACACCTGGTTCCAATTCCATCAATTACATGTTGTGTATTTAACCCTCTGTTCCCCCCCATGTCCTTGTCCGTAATTGTTTGTTGTCAGTGCTTGTGCACGTTATGTTCTGGTGTGCGTCGGGTTATGTACCCATTTATTTCATTGTTCTGTATCCGGTGGGTTTCGATGATTAAACTGAGCCGTTGGAAACACAGTTTTGCTCTCCTGCGTCTGACTTTTCTGCTGCCAGTACGCACCCCTGACACTCTTTAAGGATTCACATGAGGCCATGTACAAAACAACCAAAGATCAAGACTAAAGGCTGGTTTATACTACGTCTATCGACAGTTGTCACAGTGACATCATGAACATTCGATTGTCGTTCGACATCAAACTTGTCATTGTTGTTATAAAAAAGGTATAAACACAAAAACTAAAGGGTGCATGATATCAGCAGCCTGGTGATCCAAAATAGTGCCCTGCTAGAGCTGACCCGGTCAACTGTAAGTGCTTTTATTGTGACGTGGAAACATCTAGGAGGAACCATGGCTCAGCCAAGAAGTGGTAGGCCACACCAGCACTCGGCGGTCCCGTTCTGTGAGCTTAAGTGCCTGTCCTCAGTTGCAATACTCACTACCGAGTTCCAAACTGCCTCTGGAAGCAATGTCAGCAAAATAACATAAATACCTTATTTACATACTGTAAGTATTCAGACCTTTTCCTATAAGACTCTAAATTGAGCTTAGGTTCATCCTGTTTCAATTGATCATCCTTGAGATGTTTCTACAACTTGATTGTAGTCCACTTGTGGTAAATTCAATTGATTGGACATGATTTGGAAAGGCACACACCTGTTTATATACTGTAAGGTCCCACAGTTGACAGTGCACGTCAGAGCAAAAACCAAACCATGAGGTTGAAGGAATTATCCGTAGACCACCGAGACAGGATTTTGTCGAGGCACAGATCTGGGGAAGGGTACCAAACAATGTCTGCATCATTGAAGGTCCCCAACAACACAGTGTCTTCCATCATTCTTAAATGGAAGACGTTTGGAACCATCAAGACTATTCCTAGATCTGGCAGCCTTGCCAAACTGAGCAATCGGGGAAGAAGGGCCTTGGTCAGGCACGTCACCAAGAACCTGATAGTCACTCTGACAGAGCTCCAGAGTTCCTCTGTGGAGATGGGAGAACCTTGCAGAAGGACAACCATCTCCGCAGCGCTCCACCAATCAGATCAGGCCTTCATTGTAGACTGGCCAGATGGAAGCCACATGACAGCCGCTTGGAGTTTGACAAAAGGTACGTAAAGGACTATTAGACCATAAGAAACAAGATTATCTGGTCCGATAAAACCAAGATTGAACTCTTTGGCCTGAATGCCAAGAGTAATGTCTGGAGGAAACCAGGCACCTCTCATCACCTGGCCAACACCATCCCTACTGTGAAGCATAGTGGTGGCAGCATCATGCTGTGGGGATGTTTTTCAGTGGCAGGGAATGGGAGACTAGTCAGAGTCAAGGGAATGATGAATGGAGCAAAGTACAAAGAGATCCTTGATGAAATCCTGCTCCAGAGTGGTCAGGACCTCAGACTGGGGTGAAGGTTAACCTTCCAACAGGACAACGACCCTAAGCACACAGACAAGACAACGCAGGAATGGCTTCGGGACAAGTCTCTTGAATGACCTTGAGTGGCCCAGCCAGAGCCAGGACTTGAACATCACTGGAGAGACCTGAAAATAGCTGTGCAGCGACGCTCCCCATCCGACCTGACAGAGCTTGACAGGATGTGCAGGGAAGAATGGGAGAAACTCCCCAAATACCGGTGTGCCAAGCTTGTAGCGTCATACCCAAGAAGACTTGAGGCTGTAATCGCTGCCGAAGGTGCTTCAACAAAGTACTGAGTAAAGGGTCTGAATATTTATGTAAATGATCATATTTTTTAAAATACATTTTCTCAAAATTCTAAAAACCTGTTTTTGCTTTGTCAATATGCGGTATTGTGTGTATATTAATGAGGGGGAAAAAAAACAATTTAATACATTTTAGAATAAGGCTGGAACTAAGGGGCCTAGCCTGAACCATTATTCCTACTCCACCAAACTTTACAGTTGGCACTATGCATTGGGGCAGGGAGCGTTCTCCTGGCATCCGCCAAACCCATATTCGTCCGTTGGACTGCCAGATGGTGAAGCGTGATTCATCACTCCAGAGAACATGTTTCCACTGCTCCAGAGTCCATTGGCCGCAAGCTTTACACCCCTCCAGCCGACGCTTGGCATTGCGCATGGTGATCTTAAGCTTGTGTGCGGTTGCTCGGCCATGGAAATCTAATTCACAAAGCTCTCAGGCGAACAGTTCTTGTGCTGAGCGAGTGTTGCAGCCGAGGACAGACGATTTTTACACGCTATGCGCTTCAGCACTTGGTGGTCATGTTCTGTGAGTTTGTGTGGCCTACCACTTCGCGGTTGAGCTGTTGTTGCTCCTAGACATTTCTACTTCACAATAACCGCACTTACTGATGACCGGGGCAGCTCTAGCAGGGCATAAATTTGATGAACTGACTTGTTGGAAAGGTGGCATCCTATGACGTGCCATGTTGAAAGTCACTGAGCTCCTCAGGAAGGCCATTCTACTGCCAATGTTTGTCTATGGAGATTGCATGGATGTGTGCTCAATTTTATACACCAGTCAGCAATGGGTGTGGCTGAAATAGCCGAATCCACTCATTTGAAGGGGTGTCCACATACTTTTGTATATATAGTGTATCTGCAGGATTGCAGGGCATCGGGGGTCGAATGAGAACAGCCCATGGGAAGAACAGAGTGACAGTTGAGGGAAATGAGGGATCCAATCCCATTGTCAGTTTATTTCCATTTTCTTACCTGGTGTCACGTTTAAGCTCCACCTGAGATTATTCTTATCTTTACCTTATTTAGCCTTATCTTTACCTTATTTTTCCTTCCCAAGGCAACAATCACGTGGCATTGATGAACTAATTGTTCTTTGATTATATAGTTGTTTAATCTCCTCACTCAGCAGTGTGTGTTTTCTTGTGTTCCCCTTGTAGGTTCTGCCGTTCCCCAGTCAGGTGGTGTATAACCGCGTGGGGAAGTGTGGCAGCAGGACAGTGGTCATCCTACTGAGGTTGCTGGCAGAGAGACATCAGTTCAACCTTGTCTCCTCAGACATCCACAACAAGACACGCCTCACCAAACATGAACAGGTAAGACGGGGGTGGGGAGAGAGATACGGGTGGAGGGGGTGTACGTTAGTGATGTGCGGGTCAGGTGTTTTGTAGCAACCGCCCAACTATATGTGATAAAGGGAAAATCTGAGGCCCGCACCCAGCCCTAACCCACTAATATAGAATATGCGCTGTACAGTTCCCTTTTTTTTCTTGAACATTTCTTGAACAATGACAGAGGAGTGGGGAGGGTTGCCTTGTTGTTTGATGACTGGAAGGAGCCACAATACCTTTGTGCCTTTATTGAGTGATGCTCTAATGCTACCACTTTAAGCTGTAGATAAGCAGGCTACTGTATTGTCCATCCGTTTTTAAATGAACAGGCTAAAGGGATGTGGATGTCTGTTCATGATTTCTGAGAGCATCTTAGGGGACATCAGCACAGCATTTATAGAGGAAGTGCTGCGTGTGTTTAAAGCCGCATCCCTCAGAGACGTGTTGAAATGCCAGGCTGTGCCACTGGAAATACCAACACAAATGCCAACGTCAATGAAAACATTACTGAATGGCAGGATTTCTGAAGGATTCAAAAACGGTCATTCTCTCAGAGGGGAGGGATCCCTGGCTTTCTCATCTAATGGGTTTTGAGAAGTATGGGAGGGGAGGATGTGAGGATTATGCAATTGAGATTCTCCCTACATCTCTCTCTCTCTCTTGTTGTTCATCTTCCTTTATTCTAGTGGTATTTTGGGGAAATTAGAAAGCTAACTAGGCACACCTGTCTTGTGGTAGGACCCCTCTTGGGTGTCCTTCATCAGTGCCAGACCGATAAAATATGCCCTCATATGCCCTTCTATAAATTACACTTCCTGCCGTAAGCAGGCATTACACAACACCAACGTAAGCAGGCATGGCTTGTTAGAGGCCCAGTGCAGTCAAAATTATGTTTTTTTCTGTGTTTTGTATCATACTGTACAATAACTGATGAAACCAACACTGTAAAAATTGTTCATCAGTGTTATTTCCTGATAGTTGCTGGTTGAAAATAGCAGGCTTGCTTTGGTGGGTGTTTCGGCTTGCCTGGTGGCATTGCCAGGATGTAATTTGGTTAAAAGACCAATAACAAAGAGTTCCAAACCTCTCTGCCAATTACGGCTAGTAATAACAGCTTTTCCCCACCCCACTCAGACCACTCCCAGACAGTACTAGCAAAATGTTTTTTTGCTAAAACTATTACAGTAAGGCACTTGTCATTGTTACTGATCAATTATTTGATATTGATATAAAAAAAACTGCATTGACAGACTTTCTCAGACTCCTGAGAGAGGAAGAGAATGATGATGAATAGCTGTGCTATTCTCTATGTGGTTTTGTTTCATATCCTCATAGGATTTCTCCATCAGTGTTTAAGTGTACTGGAGAAATATGTTTCTCATTATTTCAATCAGTTTCGAATGGTCAGTCAATGCTAAATATTTATAAACATTACTGACCCATTTAGATTTGAAGCCCATATTTAATTAAAGCTAATATTTAAATCAACTGTTAGTTGTTTACTCATTCATCAAGCCTGAACGCGTGGCAGTACACAGTGTCAGAACACTGCAAGAATCATTAAGCCTCTGGAAAAGAAAGACGTAAAACACTTCTGTTAACGGTCTGCTAACACGTCCTCTCAGAGCAGCTGTGTGTGTGTGTGTGTGTGCGCGCGCGTGTTGACTTATGCAGATCCCGATTGCATGCGCTCTAAGTTTAGAGACGCTGGTCTCCTTAGCTCCAGTCTGGCTGGGGACTGGAGTGTTAGACCATTATCCTTTGGCAAGCCAGTGGCCTGCTAATGCATTTACCCAGAACCAATGCTCTCAGCCTGGGTAGCCGAGTAGCCGAGGTCCCCTAGACTCTGGAGCCCTACTTACCCACATTGCATAGTGACCTGTGTGTCTCTCTCTATAGCAGAGGTACAGGACCTGAGGGAGCGATGGGTTTATTTCAGCTTGGTCAATAATAGCAACGCAGCTTTTCTCTGAATTTGTCTGTGTTGCTGTGTGATGCTGTGTTCTCTCACTCTCGCCAAAGATGTTACACAGCAGACGCTGCTCTGCCACGGATCGCATGTACCTGTATACTAGCTACCACGGATACCCAAACATTGAGAAGGTCCTGCCGGACCTGGCTTGGAGTAGCAGACTTTTTCAATAATTTCCAATATATATATGTCTGAATGTCTGACTGTTTTGCTGCGCTGATATTTTAATCAACATTGGTAATGTGCATAAGAGTACTTCGCTGGCAAAATCAATGCCATAAACAATTGCGTTACCACTAATAGTTTGACAGCTTGCTGAAGTTGTAGACATATTTCTTCACATTATAAGCGCAGCAATGCGCAACATGGTACTAGGCTGTAAGCGCGAATGTTCTATTAGCGGAAAACACCATTATCAAAAGTGACCGCAAATGCATGTATCCATTTTTTAAATAAAAAGCATTACATGCATTTTTATGGTGAATATTATCTTCCCCAAACTTGAAACTCACTCGCTGCTTATGTATCCCACTTAGGCTCTACATCCCTTGTAAAACGGATTAATGTGCTATATTTTAAGAAGTTATTTGGCTACTTTAGTTGTGATACAAACCTTATTAAAACATGTAGGCCTATGGCCTAGGATACATGAGGTGTGCGACTATGATTCGAAAAAGTCCGGGCGGGAAAGGCGTTGTTTCTTATGCTGGGCATCATTCACAAGTAATAATATATTATTCACAAGTGATAGGCTAATATTGTCACCCATCGGAATATTCTTGATTTAATCGTGTCTTTACATATACAAAATAATATATGTGTGACATTTGTTTTGATGTACAATGGACCTGTATCGAAACACGGGCAGCGGGAACAAATACATGTAATCTATGCATTTAAATAAAAATCAAATCAAATCAAATTTTATTAGTCACATACACATGGTTAGCAGATGTTAATGCGAGTGTAGCGAAATGCTTGTGCTTCTAGTTCCGACAATGCAGTAATAACCAACAGTAATCTAACCTAACAATTCCACAACTACTACCTTACACACACACACAAGTGTAAAGGGATAAAGAATATGTACATAAAGATATATGAATGAGTGGTGGTACAGAACGGCATGGCAGATGCAGTAGATGGTATAGAGTGCGGTATATACATATGAGATGAGTACTGTAGGGTATGTAAACATAAAGTGGCATAGTTTAAAGTGGCTAGTGGTACATGTATTACATAAAGATGGCAAGATGCAGTAGATGATATAGAGTACAGTATATACATATGAGATGGGTAATGTAGGGTATGTAAACATTGTATTAAGTGGCATTGTTTAAAGTGGCTAGTGGTACATTTTTACATAATTTCCATCAATTCCCATTTTTAAAGTGGCTGGAGTTGAGTCAGTATGTTGGCAGCGGCCGCTAAATGTTAGTGGTGGCTGTTTAACAGTCTGATGGCCTTGAGATAGAAGCTGTTTTTCAGTCTCTCGGTCCCTGCTTTGATGCACCTGTACTGACCTCGCCTTCTGGATGATAGCGGGGTGAACAGGCAGTGGCTTGGGTGGTTGTTGTCCTTGATGATCTTTATGGCCTTCCTGTGACATCGGGTGGTGTAGGTGTCCTGGAGGGCAGGTAGTTTGCCCCTGGTGATGCGTTCTGCAGACCTCACTACCCTCTGGAGAGCTTTACGGTTGTGGGCGGAGCAGTTGCCGTACCAGGCGGTGATACAGCCCGACAGGATGCTCTCGATTGTGCATCTGTAGAAGTTTGTGAGTGCTTTTGGTGACAAGCCGAATTTCTTCAGCCTCCTGAGGTTGAAGAGGCGCTGCTGCGCCTTCTTCACAACGCTGTCTGTGTGGGTGGACCAATTCAGTTTGTCCGTGATGTGTACACCGAGGAACTTAAAACTTTCCACCTTCTCCACTACTGACCCGTCGATGTGGATAGGGGGGTGCTAGCGAAATGAAGGACGCTTTCCCCGTGGTTTATTTTCATGCCAGCCAGGTAGGCCAACCGACAATGTGAATGTTTAAATTCTGTATTCAATATAGACAAGAAAAATACAGTAATTTGTGTGTTATTAGTTTAAGCACACTATGTGTGTCTATTGTTGTGACTTTGATGAAGATCAGATCTAATTTGATGACCAATTTATGCAGAAATCCAGGTAATTCCAAAGAATGCACATACTTGTTATTGCCACTGTACATATGGGCTTTATCAACAGGAAGCCCCACCGAGGGCTAACAACATGTGATGTTATTTAGTTGCTCTCAATAGTGGGTGATGAGGGGATCAGGGATCTCGTTCCAGCCTGTATGACGTCAATTTCTGGCGCAGTCGAAAAGGGGGGCTCGAAAACACCATTATGTCGATGTTAGGCTCTAGCACAGTGAGGTGGAAACTTCTAATTGATTTCTCTGCTGAAACCAACAAATGAATGTGTAATAAATTACAGCTATTCCATCATCGCCTATTAAAGCACACAAAGGTTGAGTAAATATGGGTCTAAATGTACTTTGTGTTTGGTTCTGGTTCCATCCTGGAGAGAAATACTGTTTTTGATACAAGTATAGACTAGTACAGTCATTTCTCTCGATGTGTGTGTTCAGGTGGATCTTATGAGGAACATCAGCAACATCCCTCAGCCCTTCCTGTACACCAGACATGTCCACTTCCTCAACTTCACCAGGTAACTACAGCAGAGCACACCACGTATGATAACTGACACAGTGATGCCCAGATCTCAATGGCACACAGAATCACCTAAAACAGTGGAATGTGCTATTCTTACTATGCCTGGACAAAGTTTATTTTAAACAGCTTCTTTAGTTGACTAATGGATATTTGGAGAGGAAATTTCATTTTATTCATGTCTCCTTATCAACTAGGGCCCAATACTGCCCCACTGTCGAAAACCTTATACTGCGTGTGCACTGTATTAATGTGTGTCCATCCATCTGTCCCTCTGTCTGTCAGGTTCAGGATAGAGCAGCCCGTCTACATCAACATCATACGGGACCCCATTAACCGTTTCCTCTCCAACTACTTCTTCCGACGTTTCGGGGACTGGAGGGGTGAGCAGAACCACCTCATCCGAACACCAGGGATGAAGGATGATGAGAGATACCTGGTGAGATTCTTCCTTTATTGATAGAACTGTATCATCTTCTCTCCCTGCCTTTTTCCATCTGTCATGTTCGGGGCCAACAGCCTTTGCTCTCCTCGCCTTCTTTCCGTAAGCAGCATCAGTATGAAGGCTAATGGTCCAGAATATTAATGAAGTCCAGTGTCATTCTGACTTCAACAGTAACTGTATGACTGAGTTATTGGCGTTGTACACAGTCCTTCCATGTCTCCATCTGTTCCATCGTTAGTCAGGCAGGGGCGAGTCTAGGATTTTTTTAGTGGGGTGGGAAAGGGGAGGGGGGGGGGGGTCAAGAACCAGTCATGGGTGGCCATGGGAAATCAGCAAATTGTGTCACAAATAGCATTGGAAATGTGCTAAAACTACGATGCATTCTGTTGAATAATTGTTTTAACTGTTCATTTGTATATGTCCTAATTTATTCAAATCCATTTGAAAATGAACATTCACTTTAGATACATCATCAGTGGTAACTCCCCCTCTAAGGATTTATTTGATCCCTCCAAGGACTTTTTTAGAAAGCTTATTTATGTCTACTGCATTTCTACACCATTTAAAAGCTCTAAAATGCTATTTGGAGTACAGAAAAAAGAAGCAAAAATTAACCTACTTCTACTCACCATAATGGCATAATTTATAACTTATCAGGTGAGCCAAAGCATACTATACTGTATTAGTTACAGCCTTGTGGTATTGGATTTAGGGATCCCTGAAAGAGTTCCTTGTAGCAGTTCTACAATACAAAAACATAGATATAGTACTTGAAGATAAAGGGTACGTGATGTGGCATGGGAAGGAAGGGTAACCAATTGTTTGCCCCTTGTGGGCTGTTGCCATCCCTCCCTCTCTACCATTCCCCCTATCGTTCCTTGCTCTCAACCCAGAACTGCCCAGAACTCAATTACAGACTTGACTGAGTTAGACCACATCTGAAGGTTAGTTAGAGACCTGAACTCTGTCTCTGTCTCTGTCTGTCTGTGTCGTTTTCCCCCCGCGGTAGGCAACTCAATACTCTGTGGTGGGATTTGACGTCTCATGCTTTTCTAATGACATTTACTGCTTTCATTTAATCCTCAAACTGTCGTTCCTATGTGATTTGTGTGCGTTTTTCTTTGGAGTGGAGGTCCCATTTAAGTAAGGTTCAAAAGGTAAGACGTGCAGTGTCATTAAGGGTGGGCTTGATTGGTATAATCTGTGTAGATATAGTTTGTCAGCTGATATGCAATAGGAATTCCCCTTACTGCTCCTCCAATCACTCATGTTTGTGGGTAGACACACACACACCAGTGCGTTGTCAAAGGCCCTCACAACAACCATAAAACGCATTGAGCCGGCAACATTAGCAAACACACATAGTGAAGTGAATGTCATCGTGGCTGACTGTTGGTAATTAAGTTCTGCTCAGCGTCCCAGGAGTACCGGAGCATGTGAGTTGAGTTATTAAAGTATGCAGCGCAAGAGGCCCCCTCCTACAGTAAAGGGGGACTGCCGCTGTGCTACCCTGGCAGGCTCACCTGAATGTGTGTGGTGTGCGTGTGCGCGTGTGTGTATCCTGTTAGCACCCTAGCCTGGCCTATACGTCCCAGTGTGTGTGCTGAGTTGCTACTGTGTCAACACCCTTAGCCAGTCCAGTCTGAGCCATAGAATTTAGCAGGGTCTTTCCCCTCTCTTCCCCCTGTAGAGCAGCAGCAGAACAGCAGGCCAGCCTGGTGTACATTAGTCCAGCAGAGCCCTGCTCTGAGCACTGCTCTGTGACTACAGGAAGTGTCAATGAAAGAACACTGTCAGTTTCCTCAACCAGGCCTTGGCTCTACTAATGCACGTCTTATTGAAACATTCCTGTGGTAGACTTCGTACCTTTTCCATCGGCCCCACTCTCTCTTTACACACTAACACGCACGCACACACACACACACACACACACACACACACACACACACACACACACACACACACACACACACACACACACACACACACACACATACTTATACACACCGTCATGTGAACATACGCACATTCTCTCTCTCATAAATACAGTCATGTGAACACGAACGCACACGCTTTTGTAGTCAGTTGTTTGGCTATGAATCATGTGTACCCCCCCCCCCCCCCCACACACACACACACACACACACACACACAAACTTCAGAGAGGATGCCCTGGCGGACACCCAGCATTGTTCATGTCAAGGCATGCCTTGCCTACGCATTAGATAGTGAAAGAGTAGCAAGTCCAACAGTGTTGGACTTACAGGGAGCCATGCCATGCTACGCTCTCAACTGGTTACTGTGGTAGCAAGTCCCACAGTAACCAGTTGAGAGCGTAGCATGGCATGGCTCCCTGTATGTGGGGGGGACCAGCCAACGTTGCACGTGTCATTTCCTGTACGTACTCTTCCTCTTCCTCTGCCCTCACCTCTCCTTCACAGAAAGGTTTTTTCTTCTTGTCCACAGTCTGTGATTACGGAGGGAAGGAGATGAGGCCTAGAAGGGCTTTAAGAATTGGGACATAGTTGTCGTGGAAATTCACAGGGACACTCAAAGTCAATCTTAAATTAATAATTGTTTGGTGTCAGCGCGCTGGAGAGTTTCCAACCAACTCATTGCATTGTAGTACACATGTCAATCAGGAGCTCTGCCGGGGCAGACCCAGCAGTTGTCCGTGTATAGCCGTATATAAAGACAAGTTATATTTGCATGATTTAGCATAATTCATTAATCATTACTGGTTTTTTTCATTCATGTGACGACCAATACTGTTTCATGACATGTGACAGACCAACACCTCACAAGGCTTCTTTCTCTCTATGCTGAGACCTTGAAACTGAGATATCTTTAGTTCGTTTTCAAAACAAGATCTGGGCGTACTGCCAAATTGCAGCTACTGATAGTGAGGATTTGTACAGTCAGCCACTTGCATAAACACAGAAATTGGTTATTTAGAAAAGCACATCAATAGAACACAGAAATTAGTTAAGAATAGCACAAACATTAACATTTCCCTTACACAGTCATTGTTAAAAATTCCTCCTGTTTGCTGCCACTGGCATTTTCAGAGGCCATTTCATAGAAACAGCAGAGTCAGATAATTAATAGATCACATCCATGCCTTTATCCTGAGAGAGACAGACAGCGGTCTTAGCCAAAGGGTCTCTTGACAGTAACACAATGCTTGTGTGTTCTGCCAGTGTTCTGGGTTCTCTTCAGTTCTTGTCGTTCATTTGAAGCCTCTTCCAGTTGTTCTGCTGGCTGTTGTCAGTGAACTTGTAGGTACTAGGGATGCACAATATATCGGTGAACATATCGGAATCGGCCGATATTAGCTAAATATGGCAACATCGGTATCGGCCCGATGTCTAGTTTAACGCCGATGTTAAAAACCGATGTCAAAGCTGACGTGCACACCTATATAACGTAGGTAGATGATGTAATGACGCCACGTAAAATTTTGCGCTACACTTTCCTAACCTAGCCCACAATGTCTGCTGTGTGGATCGAGCAGTCAACAAGTCCAGCAGTCATTTGAAAGAGTAAGAACATTTCAGCGAGAGAACTCAGGCGAAATCCATTAACGCCAAGATAATGGAATTCATTGACCTTGACAATCAACCGTTCTCTGTCGTGGGTGATGTTGGCTTTCGCCGACTGGTCGAGCACCGTTACACAGTGCCCTACCGGAGTTACCGGAGTTACACAGTAATAGCGTCACTGCTATTAGCTTCACGACATAGATACTATGGAATGTGGTTGGGTCTTTCGCGTGTCAAAATTGATACACGAACACTGTCTTATAAATTAGAGTTATTTTAGATGATGACTCCTAGATTGTCGTTTTACTATGTTTTTGGGGAAGAACATTGTTTGCATCCATTAGCTTTTTTTTATGACCTGCACTGTAGGTGCGCGAGACAACTGTACCAGCATTATAGCATACGTATCGATGAATCTTTGTGACTTATGAAATACGAGTGATAGTGTAATAACTACGTAAAAAATGTATGAACGCATTAAAATATGTGACATGCAGTCATATTCAGGTCCTGATTGGTCAACAAGCTTATTCGACACGTCAAATAGTGTTATTTGACACGTATCTTTTTTGACACGCAAAGACCCAAATGGCGTTCCATAGAAATCCTGAGAATATTGCTTCCTGTGTTAACAGGTCAGTCAGTCAGAGAGGCTTATGGCCCACTGGTGGGCTACTGAAGAAATTAAATACTCTAAAACTATCATCGACAAAGACAGGAATAGACGGGTGTCCTTTTATCTCATATTGCGTTGACTGCAGGGTTTGTGGGTTTAAGACGAAATGTATTATGTTTTTTGGTAGGAGGAATCGAGAGTTTGAGAAATTAAAGAGGGGGGGGAAGTGTAAGAATGAGCTTGGTCTGGTCTCAAAGCCCCAGTACATCTAGGTTTTATAAGACTTCCGTTAGTGTTACATCATCGTGGCTTGGCCCCAGTCTGTCCCTGTGTGAATACAGGTGTCCACTCAAAGCTAATGAATGATTAATGAAGCTGATATGTCATGTTTCCTGCAAGGTCTGTGTCATGGGTTTTGACCTGACTGTACACCAGGTGTCCCAGTATCATTAACACCACAGAACCCCAGACAGGACCAGAGCTGGGTGAGAGGTTGTAGTGTTTAACCCATTACTTC
Source organism: Salvelinus alpinus (assembly GCF_045679555.1). NCBI lineage: Eukaryota > Metazoa > Chordata > Actinopteri > Salmoniformes > Salmonidae > Salvelinus > Salvelinus alpinus. Next base: position 46,974,912 of record NC_092112.1, read on the forward strand.
CTGCAACCCCCCGCTCGTTCTGGGCCCCGAGAACACAAGGCCTGGGCCTCTGGTTCTCATTCTCTCTCTCTGGGTGTTTCTGGCTTAGCTTACCCTCTGTGGTGAGGCGCCTAGGCTCCCGCTGTTAACTTGACAAATTGCAGTTTTCCAAGAAAAGCAGAGGACATTCTCACCTATCAGCATGTAGGCCACAGTGAAATAAACCAACAGTGAAATTTACCTGTACAGATTGGTACCTGTTTCAACTGAGAAACATTTTTGAAATGTTTTTATGTGTGTGTGTGTGTGTTTTTGAGTGTTGTGTTGTCCAGGTCCTGTTGCCGTCTATAAAGCTTACGTCACCTGACATGGGTTTAAACTCTTGTGTTTGTAGCAGAAAGAAAGAGAGAAAATGGCTGACTTCACTCCTTTATGTGTTTCTAATCTTTCTCGTTCTTTTTTAAATTTGGTCTCAGTGGGCCTCCCTCGTTCAGTCCACTGGTTAAACAGAAAAGTGGTTTAGTGTTTCACTGCTACACTCCAGTGGCTCCTATTTTTTCACTGAGGCGGTGAGTTATTTTGACAGGAGGGAGAGAGGATGGTGGAATTGGATTGGGATGTTAGTAACATGGCCAACATAATGTGGCTAGCTGAGGAGAACAAAGGTTGCCATCGTTTCTGTTTGATTGGTCTGCATTACTAGTCAGTTAACTGTCATCATTCTGGACATATAATAATAGCATCAACCTCTAACTACATTTTGCTCTTGAGATAACCTACACTCCCAGATGACCTAATATCTGAATTGTAACCTTGTGGATATGAAGCTGCATGTCTTATTTTTAGGCTGTCAGAAAGTGGTTTGGAGCTAGACTGTCTTTACCAATGATAACCACGAGAAAAGCAGTACGAGTTCCTAAGAGAGAAAAATACTTGGTGAAGGGTTCCCCCTAGTGAGAGTAATGTAGAATTATAGTAAAGCTGGAGATGGTTGTCTGACTTTCTGATTGTGTTTCTGATTGGCTGTCTCTTCTGTCTCCCTCCTGTCCAGGACATCAATGTCTGCATCCTGGAGAATTACCCAGAATGTTCCAACCCCAGACTCTTCTACATCATCCCTTATTTCTGTGGACAGCACCCACAGTGCAGGTAAGACGATCTGTATTGCATCAGAGAATCAGGCTCCAAATTTGGAGTCAAGACATTTTATAATAGTCACACATTGTCCTGGCTGGTATTCATATTTTTGCGACTGGTAATGTTTACTACATTATTAGTGGTATTAGAATTATCATTGGTTATAATTTCCTCTGGGTTGACAGATATTTTCTTCTGACTGTTCTGTGTGTTTCAGAGAGCCGGGAGTATGGGCTCTGGAGAGGGCCAAGCAGAACGTTCTAGAAAACTTTCTTATCGTGGGGATCCTAGAGGAGCTGGAAGATGTCCTGCTCCTTTTAGAGAGACTGTTACCTCACTACTTTACTGACGTACTCAACATTTACAAGAGCCCAGGTACACACGCAAGCACACCCTGGCCTGTAAACACCATGTTACACTCCGTTTAAATAATTCACATTTTAAAATAATAGTTCACTCCAAAATCAAAGTTTGTCAGAAGTTTCTTTTCATACCTCAAAAATGGTCTACAGTAAGATGGCATTAGAGGAAAGGATAATTAGCGAAATACTACATCTTCAAATATAAGGAACTGGAACACAAAAGTACTCAATCAACATGGTTGATAAAACATAAAAGGTAAAACACAGAGGACATAGAAGGCGCAGTACGTGTGAATGTATTGTGATGAAAGGTGTGGTGTTGAGTGAAAAAGGATAGGGGTTGCAGACCCCAGAGCCCATGTGTATTTGTGAGCAGGGGCTGTGAGAGAGAGCTTTCAATTTTGTGCAGATATGGGATATACATTTTAAAATAAATTATTTATATTTATTTGTTTACTGTCCTATGATGATGGAATGGTCCCCAAATCTATACCCCAGACACCCACCTGAGAGACCCATACACTAAGGAGAAGTCCTTATTTGTTTTGATGGGCCTACTGTAAGTAGCCTATATGCAGCAAAATCAGAAGATTAATGTGGTCAGAGACCTACTAAAGCAGCACCGCCCCCTCAAGATTCTGAGCCTGCCTGGCAGAGTTGGTCCTACAGTACAAAGTCAGAGCCCCCTGATGGGAGACCATACTATACAAGGAAATTCTCAAAGCTGCTAAGGAGAACCTTGACGACCTTATACCTAGCCGATGGGGATTCTGGTGGGGTGCCCCCACCCAGGTAGTGGCAGTGCTGGCAACACTAGCTGCAGTAACCCATGGGGAGGGGGTCACACTCCGACAATCAGAGAGGGGGCATATTATTGTGGACCCGTTGGCACAAAATCATCAAAGGTCTGACTGCACCGAGATGCTTGGAGAAATGGTCACAACGGGGGACCACGTGTGGGTGTTTCAGGGGAAGGTGGTGGATCTGGTCTCCATCACCTAGGACTTGACAATGGTTAATCAAATCTCCCCATTTTTGCCTGTTTTTGTTTACTTCTGCATGCCTTCTCATACAGCTGCAACTGTGTATGCATTGGTAAATCAAGTCCTTTCTTGAGTTGGGCTCTGGGATGGAACAACTCTTGAGCATCTGAGTTCATGGTTGTTTGTAGGGGAAAGGGGTTGAGAATGTATGAGTGCGTGTGTCCCACAACTGTTGCTAGGGAGTAAAGATGTTGGGGACAATATAAGATGAATCACAATAATTGTTTGCTAAAATAATAATTGCTTGCCAAAATGTAAGGTTACAATCCTTTGCATGTACTACCTACGTTACAAATATGAATTGTTAATTATAGAAATTAAGATGAGCAGGATTTTTTTATTTATATATATATAATATGAATTGCTATATATCATACAAATTGAGATGAGGGAGATGGAAATGCTTTTGGCTGGATGGGTAGATTTAGAACTGGTATTTCATTATGGTAAATGGTGAAATAAGTATCGTCAGTTATAATTGCAATGGCTTAGCAGATAATAACAAAAGACGGTCAGTATTTACCTGGCTAAAAGATAAGGAATATAATATCTATTGTTTACAGGAAACTCATTCAACTACTATAGATGAAGTTGTGTGGAGAAGGACAGTGGGGGGTTGAATGTATTTCCCCCATTGGCAAAGAAATTCAAAAGGGGTGATGATATTAATTAACAGTTACTTCGATCCAAATGTGCAAATTTTGGATCCAAACAGATCCTCAAGGTAGATGGATGATTTTCAACATATTATTGAACCATAAACAGATATGGCTCATTAACCTATATGGTCCAAATAACGACGAGCCACTCTTCTTTGAAAATATATATAATAATTGATCAACCCCACAAGCAATACAAGACTATTATTATGGTGGAAGATTATAATACGGTTTTAAATTGCTCTATGGACCGTGAAGGAAATCACACTACAAACTATCATGAATGTCATGGATTAATGGATACAGTTGAAGTCGGAAGTTTACATACACCTTCGCCAAATACATTTAAACTCAGTTTTTCACAATTACTGACATTTAATCCTAGTAGAAATTCCATGTCTTAGGTCAATTAGGATCACCACTTTATTTTAAGAATGCGAAATGTCAGAATAGTAGTAGAGAGAATGATTTATTTCAGCTTTTATTTATTTCATCACATTCCCAGTGGGTCATTAGTTTACATTGACTCAATTAGTATTTGGTAGCATTGCCTTTAAATTGTTTAACTTGGGTCAAACGTTTCGGGTAGCCTTCCACAAGCTTCCCACAATAAGTTGGGTGAATTTTGGCCCATTCCTCCTGACAGAGCTGGTATAACTGAGTCAGGTTTGTAGGCCTCCTTGCTCGCACACGCTTTTTCAGTTCTGCCCACAAATTTTCTATAGGATTGAGGTCAGGGCTTTGTGATGGCCACTCCAATACCTTGACTTTGTTGTCCTTAAGCCATTTTGCCACAACTTTGGAAGTATGCTTTGGGTCATTGTCCATTTGGAAGATCCATTTGCGACCAAGCTTTAACTTCTTGACTGATGTCTTGAGATGTTTCTTCAATATATCCACATAATTTTCCTCCCTCATGATGACATCTATTTTGTGAAGTGCACCAATCCCTCCTGCAGCAAAGCACCCCCACAACATGATGTTGCCACCCCCGTGCTTCACGTTTGGGATGGTGTTCTTTGGCTTGCAAGCCTCCCCTTTTTCCCTCCAAACATAACGATGGTCATTATGGCCAAACAGTTCTATTTTTGTTTCATCAGACCAGAGGACATTTCTCCAAAAAGTACGATATTTGTCCCCATGTGCAGTTGCAAACTGTGGTGTGGCTTTTTTATGGCGGTTTTGGAGCAGTGGCTTCTTCCTTGCTGAGCGGCCTTTCAGGTTATGTCGATATAGGACTTGTTTTACTGTGGATATAGATACTTTTGTACCTGTTTCCTCCAGCATCTTCACAAAGTCCTTTGCTGTTGTTCTGGGATTGATTTGCACTTTTCGCACCAAAGTACGTTCATCTCTAGGAGACAGAACGCGTCTCCTTCCTGAGCAGTATGACGGCTGCGTGGTCCCATGGTGTTTATACTTGCGTACCATTGTTTGTACAGATGAACGTGGTACCTTCAGGCGCTTGGAAATTGCTCCCAAGGATGAACCAGACTTGTGGAGGTCTACAAAAAAAAGAATTCTGAGGTCTTGGCTGATTTCTTTTTATTTTCCCATGATGTCAAGCAAAGAGTTTGAAGGTAGGCCTTGAAATATCCTGACCTAGTGAGATATACATGGCGGAGGCTCAATCAAGCTAGTCGTCTTGATTATGTCATTCTCTCTGGCACCAAAAGTTTAAAAAGTGTTGATAGGGGACAGAATGCGGTCGGACCATCACATAATTTGCATATTGATATTATCGCATATTATCGCATATATCGCATATTACTCTAACAGAATTTCCACGTGGGCGAGGATATTGGAAATTTTATCAAAGCCTATTGGATAATAACTTGTTTTACTAGGACAGAAGAATTTATAACTGACTTTTTCCTGACATAACATAGATCCCCTTATTGTATGGGACACTTTTACATGTGCCTTTAGAGGCCATGCAATTCAGTACTCATCTCTAAAACAAAAGTAATTTAGGTCGAGTCCATATTAACAAAGGAAATGGAAGGAATAATTGTACAGTTAGATAGCAATAACAACTGTACCATACAGGCTCAGAATAAGTTAAAGCAAAAACCAAAAGAAATGGAGGAACTTATTCAAGAAAGATCTAGTGTAATATATTATAAAAATAAAGCAAACTGGATGTTAAATGGGGAAAAATGCACCAAATTATTTTTGTTATCTTCAACATAGAAATGCTACCAAAAATAATGAACTTTTTACAAATGATGGAGTCACCCATGATTCACCAAACAATATTTTGAAAGAGGAAGTATAGTACTTTAAGCATATATTTTAATTTCACTCTCCTCCATCTCTACTAACCGAAGCTAATTGTATGGATTTTTTCCCTATTAATAATGTAAAATTAACAGCTGTACAGAAAGATTACAAAGGAGGAACTTCTTGATGCAATTAAAGCCTTTAAGTCCGGGAAAACTCCAGGGATGCATGGCATACCAGTGGAGGTGTACCAAACCTTTGTTGATATACTCAGAGGACCGTTAATAGTATGTTTTAGCCACTCCTATATAAATGGTAGATTATCGGACACTCAACAAGAAGGTCTGATATCATTATTACTGAAACAGGATCCAAGTGGTAAATATAAAGATCCAGTCAATTAAAAAAATTGGAGGCCTCTTACACTTACATTAAAAAGGTTTTGTCAGATATTATGCATCCTAATCAGACAGGTTTTTTACATGGATGGTACATTGAAGATAATTAAAGACTGAAACAACAGAACACTATGAAATATCTGGGAAGCCAGGCCTGGTATTCATAGCTGACTTTGAAAAGGCATTTAATAAAGTACGACTGGAGTTTATATATAAATGCCTGGAATATTTCAATTTTGGAGAATATCTTATAAAATGGGTTAAAGTTATGTATAGTAACCCTAGGTGTAAAATAGTAAATAATGGCTACACCTCAGAAAGTTTTCAACTGTCAAGAGGAGTAAAACAAGGTTGTCCACTATCGGCACATCTATTTATTATTTCCATTGAAATGTTAGCTGTTAAAATCAGATCCAACAATAATATTAAGGGATTAGAAATCCAGGCCTTAAAAACAAAGGTGTCATTGTACGCTGATGATTCATGTTTTATTTTAAATCCACAAAAATGGAATCCCTCCACAGCCTCAGAGGATCTAGATACTTTTTCTAACCTCTCTGGATTAAAACCAAATGATGTTAAGTGTATTATGTATTGGATCACTAAAAAATACAACTTTTACGTTACCGTGTAGTTTACCAATAAAATGATCTGACGGTGATGTGGACAGACTCAGTATACGTATCCAGAAATAAATAAATAATCTCACTGCAATACATTTTAATAGAAAGTTATCAAAAATAGATAAGATCTTGCTACCATGGAAAGGAAAAGACATGTCTATTTGTGGGGAAAAGGTCACCCTGTGTCACGTTCCTGACCTTATTTTCCTTTGTTTAGCTTTGTTTAGTTGGTCAGGACGTGATCTGGGTTGGCAGTCTATGTTGTTTGTTTCTATGTTTAGTTTCATTGTTAATCAGCCTTATATGGTTCTCAATCAGGGGCAGGTGTTTGACGTTTCCTCTGATTGAGAACCATATTAAGGTAGGCTGTTCACACCGTTTGTTTGTGGGTGATTGTCTTCCGTGTCTGTGTTGTTACCACACGGGACTGTTTCGTTTGTTTAGTCTGTTCCTGTTCGTGCGTTCTTCGTGTTTTTGTAAGTTCTCATGTTCAGGTCGGTCTACGTCGTTTTGGTAATTTATCAAGTGTGCTTCGTGTTCGTCTTGTTTCAATAAATTAATGTATTCCACAAAAGCTGCGTTTTGGTCCGATCCCTGCTCCTCCTCAGACGAGGAGGAGAACAATCGTTACACCCTGATTAACTCTTCAAACATCACTATTTGCTTATGGTTTTGCCTACACCTAGCGACCTGCTTTTTAAATTATTTTATTTTATTTGGAATGGCAAGGCAGACAAAATTAAAAGTGCCTATTTATATATGAATATGATTTCAGAGGGCAGAAATGATTAAATATTAAAGCATTAGACCTCTCACTAAAGGCGTCAGTCATACAAAAGTTTTACTTAAATCCAAACTGGTTCTCTAGCAAATTAGTAAGAATGTCTCACCCTGTCCCTGGTGTAGAGAGGAGTAGGCAGGAGGCAGTCGCAGGTTTAGAACTACTGAATTTATATAAATGTAATTAAATATATTTTTTAAATGTGACCTTTATTTAACTAGGCAAGTCAGTTAGGAACACATTCTTATTTACAATGATGGCCAACTGGGGAACAATGGGTTAACTGCCTTGTTCAGGGGCAGAACGACAGATTTTTACCTTGTCTGCTCAGGGATTTGATCTAGCAACCTTTTGGTTACTGGCCCAAAGCTCTAACCACTAGGCTACCTGCCAACCCCCCTTTATAGATCAAAGTGGGACGGAAACCAAAGGCTTTTGTGCTTAAAATATATCTTCATAAACAAAAAGGCACAGGGCGAACCCAAAGTGCAACATTTTAAGTACTCAGGAAATAGTAGGAGAGATTCCACTCAGGAAAACAAGTAACATTTACAGTGACCGTCAAAAACAAATGGCACAGGGAGTGTATATATACAGTGATAGAGTGGGGATTTGAACCTGGTGTGTGTAATGATGACGAGACAAGTCCGGGGTTGATGAGTAAAGGGCGTTTGCCAGCAGTAGGTTCGGCAGCAGCTAGAAGGCCAGCGACGCCGAACGCCTGAGCTGGACAGGAGGGGGAGCCAAAGCGAAGGCTGCTGTGACACACCCCATGTTCAAGAATGGGCTTTTTCCCTTTATTCAGATTACAGCCGCTCACTTTCGGTTTTTTGAAAACGAAATCATCTCAAATATCATTATTTTTTAAACACGCCATAGAAAGTTAGTTGCAATTTCAGTTTAATCCACCAGAAAAGACAGAACAAATAATACAACAAATATTGTGGTTAAACTCAAATATAGTAATTGATTAAAAAAAGTTATTTTCGCTAAAATAAAATAAAAAGGTATAATCTTTGTAAATGATATCATAAATAGAACTGGTTGAGTTATGTCACACATGCAGCTAACAACTATTTGGAAATGTATGCTCTACCAAAAATACAACCAACTAATTGCAGCATTACCACAAAAATGGAAGAGGCAAGTGGAAGGGGGAATAAGTAAGGAACTTGTCTGTCGGCCCTGCATTAAAGACCAAAATTGGTTAAAGAAAATGGTGGGGGGAAAAAATATATACCCGTTTCAATTAAAGACCAAAAAAATGACAGCTGTGCCATATACAGTGGGGAGAACAAGTATTTGATACACTGCCGATTTTGCAGGTTTTCCTACTTACAAAGCATGTAGAGGTCTGTAATTTTTATCATAGGTACACTTCAACTGTGAGAGACGGAATCTAAAACAAAAATCCAGAAAATCACATTGTATGATTTTTAAATAATTAATTTGCATATTATTGCATGACATAAGTATTTGATCACCTACCAACCAGTAAGAATTCCGGCTCTCACAGACCTGTTAGTTTTTCTTTAAGAAGCCCTCCTGTTCTCCACTCATTACCTGTATTAACTGCACCTGTTTGAACTCGTTACCTGTATAAAAGACACCTGTCCACACACTCAATCAAACAGATTCCAACCTCTCCACAATGGCCAAGACCAGAGAGCTGTGTAAGGACATCAGGGATAAAATTGTAGACCTGCACAAGGCTGGGATGGGCTACAGGACAATAGGCAAGCAGCTTGGTGAGAAGGAAACAACTGTTGGCGCAATTATTAGAAAATGGAAGAAGTTCAAGATGACGGTCAATCACCCTCGGTCTGGGGCTCCATGCAAGATTTCACCTCGTGGGGCATCAATGATCATGAGGAAGGTGAGGGATCAGCCCAGAACTACACGGCAGGACCTGGTCAATGACCTGAAGAGAGCTGGGACCACAGTCTCAAAGAAAACCATTAGTAACACACTACGCCGTCATGGATTAAAATCCTGCAGCGCACGCAAGGTCCCCCTGCTTAAGCCAGTGCATGTCCAGGCCTGTCTGAAGTTTGCCAATGACCATCTGGATGATCCAGAGGAGGAATGGGAGAAGGTCATGTGGTCTGATGAGACAAAAATAGAGCTTTTTGGTCTAACTCCACTCACCGTGTTTGGAGGAAGAAGAAGTATGAGTACAACCCCAAGAACACCATCCCAACCGTGAAGCATGAAGGTGGAAACATCATTCTTTGGGGATGCTTTTCTGCAAAGGGGACAGGACGACTGCACCGTATTGAGGGGAGGATGGATGGGGCCATGTATCGCGAGATCTTGGCCAACAACCTCCTTCCCTCAGTAAGAGCATTGAAGATGGGTCGTGGCTGGGTCTTCCAGCATGACAATGACACGAAGCACACAGCCATGGCAACTAAGGAGTGGCTCCGTAAGAAGCATCTCAAGGTCCTGGAGTGGCCTAGCCAGTCTCCAGACCTGAACCCAATAGAAAATCTTTGGAGGGAGCTGAACGTCCGTATTGCCCAGCGACAGCCCCGAAACCTGAAGGATCTGGAGAAGATCTGTAGGGAGGAGTGGGCCAAAATCCCTGCTGCAGTGTGTGCAAACCTAGTCAAGAACTACAGGAAACGTATGATCTCTGTAATTGCAAACAAAGGTTTCTGTACCAAATATTAAGTTCTGCTTTTCTGATGTATCAAATACTTATGTCATGCAATAAAATGCAAATTAATTACTTAAAAATCATACAATGTGATTTTCGGGATTTTTGTTTTAGATTCCGTCTCTCATAGTTGAAGTGTACCTATGATAAAAATTACAGACCTCTACATGCTTTGTAAGTAGGAAAACCTGCAAAATCGGCAGTGTATCAAATACTTGTTCTCCCCACTGTATGTCAGGACCCGGTGCGAGAAACAGTCACTAAATCGGCAGAACCCAGAAGATGAGGCAGACACAGCAGTACTAGAGATGGTGGTTTAATAAAAAATAGATATCTTCCAAAATACAAAGAAAATCCACAAAGTGGTAAAAACAGCAAGGGAAAAACAAACCTCAAAAGACTAATCCAAAATACAAAAGAACAAAACCAGAGAACCTCTGGAAAATCCAACAAGAGAAAAATATATGTTCACAACAAGGCTTGGGCTGGGGCTGGGTGCTAACATACAAACACTGAGCAAGGAACTGAGGAACACACAGGGATTAAATACTAACAAGGGAACGACATACAGGTGCAAACAATAATTAGAGCAAGGGAAAAACAAAAGGTACAAAAAAGGTGCAATGGGGACATCTAGTGACAAAAAACCAGAACAGTCCTGGCCAAAACCTGACAGAATCCCCCTCCTAGGAACGGCTCCTGACGTTCCTAACAGCCTTCTCAGGGTGGAGGGCCCTGAACTGACGAATGAGGTCAGGGTCCAGTATGTCCTTGGCAGGAACCCAGGAGCGCTCCTCGGGACCGTAGCCTTCCCAGTCCACCAGATACTGCCAGGACCGCTGCACCCGGCGGGAGTCCAGTATCCGGTGGACGGTATAAGCCGACTGGCCTCCGATGACACGGGGCGGAGGGGGAGGTCTGCCTGCCGGAATAAGGGGAGAAAAAACAACAGGTTTTAATAAAGAAATGTGAAATGTGGGATTGATTTTAAGGGATCTGGGTAAGTGCAGGCGAAAAGTAACGGGATTGACTCTCCTGGCAATCTTAAAGGGTCCGATGAATCTCTGGGACAGCTTGCGAGACTCCACCCGTAGCGGTAAGTTTTTTGTTGAGAGCCATACTCTCTGGCCGGGGTACAGGGTAGGACCGGGACGGCGACGTCTGTTGGCTTGTCGTTGGTACTGCTGTGAGGAACGCAGAAGATTAAGACGGGCCTTCTTCCACGTAAGCCGACAGCGTCTGATGAACCTCGAGGCTGAAGGCACTCTGACTTCTGCCTCCTGGTCCGGGAACAATAGAGGAGCATAGCCAAACTGACACTCGTGCGGGGATATACCAGTGGAGGAGGAGCACAAGGTGTTGTGCGCGTACTCAGCCCAAACAATGACGGATGACCATGTGGATGGGTTGTTGGAAACCATACATCTGAGGGTGGTTTCCAGCTCCTGATTCATCCTCTCAGTTTGGCCGTTGGACTCCGGATGGTACCCTGAAGATAAACTGGCCGTGGCCCCTATGAGTTGGCAGAAGGCCTTCCAAAACCTTGAGGCGAACTGGGGACCTCTGTCGGAAACCATATCTTGCGGGATGCCAAAGACTCGGAACACATGGTTAATCACCAACTCAGCTGTTTCCTTGGCAGAAGGTAATTTGGTCAAGGGAACAAACCTGGCCGCCTTAGAAAACGTGTCGATGATGACTAGGATCGTAGTATTACCATGGGACGGAGGAAGGCCAGTAATAAAGTCCAGCGAGATATGGGACCAGGGTCGGTGGGGAATAGATAAAGGGTGAAGGAGTCCTTGAGGGCGGAGGTGAGAAGATTTGCCCTGGCAGCACACGGAACAGGCCTTGACGAAAGTGGCAACGTCTTCTTTTATGGTGGGCCACCAGAACTTACGCTGGATGAACTCCAAGGTGCGACCTACGCCCGGGTGACAGGTGAGGCGAGAGGAGTGCCCCCACAGAAGGACTTGGGACCTTGCTGCCTTGGGAACAAACAACCGATTAGCAGGACCTCCTCCAGGGCCCGGTTCGATGGCTTGAGCTTGTTTCACGGTATCCTCCACTTGCCACGAGATCGGAGCCACGATCTTAGCGGCAGGAAGAACAGTCATGTCAGTATCTTCTCGAATGGCAGGAGAGTAGACTCGTGACAAGGCATCCGGTTTGAGATTCTTCGACCCGGGTCTATAGGTGAGAATAAACTGGAATCGGCTGAAGAAAAGAGACCATCGAGCTTGTCTGGAGTTCAACCGCTTCGCCTGCTGGATATACTCCAGATTTTTGTGGTCCGTAAGCACTTGAAACGGTTGAGAAGCCCCCTCGAGCCAGTGTCTCCATTCCTTCAATGCCATCTTAACCGCTAGGAGTTCACGATCCCCCACATCGTAATTTCTCTCGGCCGGGGTAAGCCGGTGAGAGAAGAAGGCGCAAGGATGAAGCCTCTTGTCTTCACCCCTCTGAGACAGGACAGCTCCAACACCAACCTCTGATGCGTCTACCTCCACCACAAAAGGTTCATCCGCCGTCGGTAGTGTCAGGATGGGAGCAGAGAGGATGCGCTGCTTGAGTCCTTGGAAGGCCGTCTCAGCTTCTCTTCCCCACAGAAACCTTGTGTTGCCACCCTTGGTTAAAGCTGAGAGAGGGGCTGCCACCGAGCTGAAGTTCTTGATGAACTTGCGGTAGAAGTTAGTGAAGCCCAGGAAACGCTGAACTTCCTTAACGGACTTGGGGGTGGGCCAATCTGCTACCGCCCCTACCTTCTTGGGGTCCATCTGGACTCGACCGGGTTCCACTACAAATCCCAGGAACTGTACTCGAGAGGAATGGAATTCACACTTTTCCGGCTTAACGTACAAATGGCTGTCTAGGAGGCGTTTGAGCACTTGTCTGACATGCTTAGTGTGTTCTTGAAGGGAGCTCGAAAAGATGAGGATGTCATCCAAGTAAACAAACACGAAAATGTTAAGCATATCCCTAAGCACATCGTTTATGAGCGCTTGGAACACAGCCGGGGCGTTGGTCAGGCCGAAGGGCATCACCAAGTATTCGTAGTGACCAGTAGGCGTGTTGAAAGCGGTCTTCCACTCGTCACCGGGTTTGATCCGCACAAGATGGTATGCGTTCCGCAGGTCAAGCTTAGTGAAGACCACTGCTTCCTGGAGCAGCTCAAAGGCTGTGGCCATAAGGGGTAGCGGGTAGCGGTTACGGACGGTTATGGCATTAAGTCCCCGGTAGTCGATGCAAGGACGTAATCCCCCGTCTTTTTTGGCCACAAAGAAAAACCCTGCTCCCGCCGGCGAGGTGGATGGACGCATGAGGCCTGCTGCCAGAGCGTCCTTGATGTAGGTATCCATAGCAGCTCGTTCGGGAGGAGATAGGGAAAAGATCCGACCCCTGGGGGGGCAGGTGCCCGGAAACAGGTCGATGGGGCAATCGTAAGGTCTATGGGGTGGTAGTTTGGTGGCCCTCTGTTTGCTAAATACCGGTTTGAGGTCATGGTAACACTCGGGAACTCGGGACAGGTCGATGGATTCTAGAGACTCGGGAGGGGAACTCGGGGAACTTGGGAAGATACAAGTGGCTTGGCACGTAGGACCCCACTGCTTGATAGTGCCCACAGACCAGTCGATGTGAGGGTTATGGCTGTGAAGCCAGGGGTATCCAAGGACGAGAGGGAACTCGGAACACGAGGTCAGATGAAAGTTCATCACTTCCTGGTGTTGGGAAACTGAAAGACGCAAGGGGGTAGTGACACGAGTGACAAGTCCAGATCCCAAAGGGCTTCCATCCAACGTAGTAACCCTTATGGGGTCACTTAGAGGTTCAGAGGGAACGCCATTCTCCTTCGCCCAGACACCATCCATGAAGTTACCTGCGGCTCCAGAGTCTACCAAGGCTTGAAGGGGAAGCTCGTGGTTGTCCCAGGAAAGGGTAACTGGAATGAGCAGGCGGGAGTTGGATGGATGAGAGGAGGTTATGTTTCCCGTTACCGTCCTCCCAGGCCTGCACGGGAGAGTGCGTTTTCCCTGGAGCCCGGGACACGTGGAGAGGAAATGGCCCGGTTTGCCGCAATATAGACAGCATCGCTCCCTCATCCGGCGGTCTCTCTCAGCCTGGGAGATGCGTCCAACCTGCATGGGTTCCGGTGGAGTCAGCGGGGATAAAGGTGGAGACTCGGAGCTGGGACCGATAGGAGCTAGGGTGAGAGATCTACGGTTGAGCTCTCTCTCTCTCAGACGCTGGTCTATGCGTGAAGCCAACTTGATCAGGGACTCGAGGTTGTCCGGTGGTTCCCGAGTGACCAGTTCATCTTGGATGGTGTCGGAAAGACCCTTCAAAAAGCACACTGTGAGCGCCTCGTCATTCCAGCCACTCGCTGCTGCCACCGTGCGGAACTGGATGGCATAGTCCGTCACGCTGCGCCGACCTTGGCGGAGAGTCAGGAGCTGTTTGGCTGAGTCAGGACCGCTGGTAGGACCTTGAAACACTCGCTTGAATTCTTCAGCAAAGGTAGAGTAGCTGGCACAGCAGGGACTTTGGGCATCCCACACAGCAGTAGCCCAGGCTAGGGCTTTTTCCGACAGCAGGGTGATGATATATGCTATCTTGGACCGGTCGGTGGGAAATGACGAGGGTTGCAGCTCGAAGGAGAGAGAACATTGGGTGAAAAACCCCTTACAACCACTCGGATCACCTGAGAACCGTTGGGGAGGCGGCAGACGAGGTTCAGCCAGGGGGTTAACTGCCACGGGCACTTGAATCTGATGAACTGGAGCAGAAGCGGTTGCAGGAGAAAGTTGATCAAAAATCTGCTTTATGGAAGTCATCATCTCCGACAGAAGTTGAGAATGTCCAGCCATTAAGGCCTCTTGCTGAACCAGAGCAGCTTCGTGACGTTGGACAGTCCCCTCGTGGTGGGACAGCATGGGAAAAAAGTCCTGGGTACTGGCTGCCTCTGGGTTCATTTTAATGGCTCAGTGTTTCTGTCAGGACCCGGTGCGAGAAACAGTCACTAAATCGGCAGAACCCAGAAGATGAGGCAGACACAGCAGTACTAGAGATGGTGGTTTAATAAAAAATAGATATCTTCCAAAATACAAAGAAAATCCACAAAGTGGTAAAAACAGCAAGGGAAAAACAAACCTCAAAAGACTAATCCAAAATACAAAAGAACAAAACCAGAGAACCTCTGGAAAATCCAACAAGAGAAAAATATATGTTCACAACAAGGCTTGGGCTGGGGCTGGGTGCTAACATACAAACACTGAGCAAGGAACTGAGGAACACACAGGGATTAAATACTAACAAGGGAACGACATACAGGTGCAAACAATAATTAGAGCAAGGGAAAAACAAAAGGTACAAAAAAGGTGCAATGGGGACATCTAGTGACAAAAAAACAGAACAGTCCTGGCCAAAACCTGACAATATAGATTGCAAAATAGTTGGGAAGAGATTTTCTATGTACCGATTCCATGGAACACGGTTTATGAATTGACACGCAAAACGACGCCAGATTCTGAACCTAGAATTTTTCTATTTAAATTATTATACAGCATTCTTGCAACCAATAGAATGTTATCTATATTGGGATACAAACTTCCCAGCTCTGCACATTTTCTTGTGAGGAGGCAAAGTCATTAGATCATTTATTTTGGTACTGTCCATATGTAGCTCGTTTTTGGTCACAGGTCCAGGAATGGCTGAAGAATTACAACATTTACCTGGAGCTAACGCTGCAGATAGCAATACTGGGTGATTTGAAAAGTCATAGTCAATCGATCAATAGTATAATAAAAGTTTTAGCAAAAATGTTTATCTTTAAATTATAGTCTGTAGAAACTGAGAATAGAAATGTTCAGAACCTTTGTGAAGCATCACAGCACAGTTGAAAAATATATGGCTGATAGAAATCTGAGATAGGTGAGAGGGGTTGAATGGAGCTGAAGGGTGGGACTAATAACAAGATAACAAACGTAAAATATACTGTCTGTAAAATGTATATGTGTTCAGAACTTTTGTGAAATAGCACAGTTAAAAATATATGGCAAATAGAAATCTAACTGGATGTACATCAGAAATAGAGGAAGGACTAAAAACAAACAAAATATAACTATTGTAAAATAGATTGTGTCCGTAAAATGTATATAGTATGTATAAACTGGAAGTAGAAACTTACAGTACCAGTCAAAAGTTTGGACACACCTACTCATTCAACGGTTTTTCTTTATTTTTGCTATTTTCTACATTGTAGAATAATAGTGAAGACATCAAAACTATGAAATAACACATATGGAATCATGTAGTAATCAAAAAAGTGTACAACAAATCAAAATATATTTTAGATTTTAGGTTCATCCAGGTTATAAGGTGGCTGTGTTGAAGAATCTAAAATACGTTTTGATTTGTTTAACACTTTTTTGGTTACTACAGGATTCCATATGTATTATTTCATAGTTTTGATGTTTTTGCACACTCTTGGCATTCTCTCAACCTGCTTCACATGGAATGCTTTTCCAGCAGTCTTGAAAGAGTTCCCACATATGCTGAATACTTGTTGGCTGCTTCTCCTTCACTCTCCGGTCCAACTTATCCCAAACCATCACAATTGGGTTGAGGTCGGAATTGTGGAGGCCAGGTCATCAGATGTAGCATTCCATCACAATCCTTCTTGGTGAAATAGCCCCTACACAGCCTGGAGGTGTCACATGTAATGCACCCCCACACCATCACACCTCCTCTTCCATACTTCACGGTGGGAACCACACAAGTGGAGATCATCCGTTCACCTACTCTGCGTTTCACAAAGACACGGTGGTTGTAAACAAAAATCTCAAATTTGGACCCATCAGACCAAAGGACAGATTTCCACCGGTCTAAATGTCCATTACTTGTGTTTTTTGGCCTAAGCAAGTCACTTCTTATTGGTGTCCTTTAGTAGTGGTTTCTTTGCAGCAATTCGACCATGAAGGCCTGATTCACACATTCTCCTCTGAACAGTTGATGTTGAGATGTGTCTGTTACTTGAACTCTGTGAAGCATTTATTTGGGCAGCATTTTCTGAGGCTGGTAACGCTGATGGATTTCTTCTCTGCAGCAGAGGTAACTCTGGGTCTTCCTTTCCTGTGGCGGTCCTCATGAGAGCCAGTTTCATCACAGCGCTTGATGGTTTTTGCGACTGCACTTGAAGAAACTTCTTGAAATTTTCCGGATTGACTGACCTTCATGTCTTACAGTAATGATGGACTGTTGTTTCTCTTTGCTTTTTTGAGCTGTTCTTGTCATAATATGGATTTGGTCTTTTACCAAATAGGGCCATCTTCTGTATACCATCCCTACCTTAACCTTTAACAAGGCACACCTGTTAATCGAAATGTTTAACCCTTTTTTGATTACTATGTGATTCCATATGTGTTATTTTATAGTTTTGATGTCTTCACTATTATTCTACAATGCAGGAAATAGTAAAAATAAAGACAAATCCTGCAGTGAGTAGGTGTGTCCAAACTTTTGACTGGTACTGTAAGTGTTGTTGTTTATTAGTTTACTCCAATTAGGTGAGGGGTGGTAGGGTTTGCAGGAAATAATACTATTAAATATATATTTTAAAAAGATGTGTGTGTCTAATATATAATATACATAAACACACAGTGCCTTGAAAAACTATTTATCCCCCTCCCCCCGTCTTTCCAATTTTGTTTCAGTCTTCAAGAGATTTGAGACTGGGCGGAGGTTCACCTTCCAGCAGGACAATGACCCTAAGCATACTGCTAAAGCAACACTTGGGTGGTTTAAGGGGAAACCTATAAATGTCTTGGAATGGCCTATTCAAAGCCTAGACCTCAATCCAATTGAGAATCTGTGGTATGACTTAAAGATTGCTGTACACCAGCGGAACCCATCCAACTTGAAGGAGCTAGAGCAGTTTTGCCTTGAAGAATGGGCAAAAATCCCATTGGTTAGATGTGCCAAGCTTATAGAGACATACCTCAAAAGACTGATAGCTGTAATTGCTGCAAAAGGTGGCTCTACAAAGTATTGACTTTGGGGGGGTGAATAGTTATGCACGCTCAAGTTTTCAGATTTGTTTTGTCTCATTTCTTGTTTGTTTCATAATAAAAATATGTTGCATCTTCAAAGTGGTAGGCATGTTCTGCAAATCAAATGATACAAACCCCCCAAAATTTTAAATCCAGGTTGTAGGGCAACAAAATAGGAAAAATGCCAAGGGGGGTGAATTCTTTCGCAACCACTGTATATGTATGTGTGTATGTGTGTGTGTGTATATATATATATATATATGCGGTTATGTATATTTAAGCAATAAGGCCCAAGGAGGTGTGGTATATGGCCAATGTACCCATGGCTAAGGGCTGTTCTTATGCGTGACACAGCCCTTAGACGTGGTATATTGGCCATATACCACAAACCCCCCAAAGTGCCTTATTGCTATTATAAACGGGTTACCAACATAATTAGAGCAGTAAAAATAAATATTTTGTCATACCAATGGTATACAGTCTGATATTTATTACATTTTTTATTGAACCTGTATTTAACAAGGCAAGTCAGTTAAGACCAAATTCTTATTTACAATGATGGCCTACACCGGCCAAACCCGGACGGTGCTGGGCCAATTGTGTGCCGCCCAATCACGGCCGGATGTGATACAGCCTGGATTCGAACCAGGGACTGTAGTGACACCTCTTGCACTGAGATGCAGTGCCTTAGACCGCTGCACCATTCGGGATTTAACACAGTTGTCAGCCAATCAGCATCCTGGGCTTGAACCACCCAGTTTATAAATATAAATATATTTTTACCCAAAATGGGGGATTGGAAGTGATGCAGACAATTACATTGATAGAAGCTACAATCTATCCACAATATTAAAGCTGATCTAGCCACACACAAAAAAACTTTGATGGCTGACAATATGTCTCCTCTTCACATTTTAACCATAGATCAGTAACTTCCTGGTCTGTTTCTTTGTCTTCTCCCCTTCCTGCAGACTACATGAAGATGGGGAACATGACTGGCACGGTGCGTAAACACACACCTACTCTGGAAGCTCTTCAGGTGCTATACCACCGCATGCGCTACGAGTACGACTTCTACAACTTCATCCGAGAGCAGTTCCACCTGATGAAGAAGAAGATTGGGCTCAAGTCGGTCTCCCGACCCACTGCCCACCAGGCCTCCTTCCTAAGAGAGCTGGCCGTCCGAACCCCAGAGCCCCTTGACGAAGATGAGGAGCTGGAGACCGACCTCGATGATGCCAACAGCTGGTTCGTCCAGCCCTGACAGTTCCCGTGGCGACTGAAGACTTTACCAGCGGCTGGTTGGCTGGAGGTGGCATGAGAAGGGGGCGGGGAATACGCCCTGTCTGTCAGCATTCCCAGGAGGACGATTGGTTGGGGGTGTGTGGATCCTGTTGCCCGTGTTTTTACGGGCTCCATTTTCCGTTTGGCTCGGACTCTCTGCTCACGGCTGAGGACCTTGGGAGTGGGCGGATAGTTGGATGGATGGACTAACTGCCATATTTAAAGATTGACTAGAATAATGGAATCTTTAAAAATATAACTTTGGTTGTTTTAAGGTTTGATTTGACTTGGTTTAGCTCAAATGTGACAGTGTCTATGGATAACAGAATCAGTTTACTTTGCTTAACAGATGTCGAAATGATATAAGACGGTCAAATGGCAAGAAGAGCACCCAACTATGAATTCAGAGAATTCCAAATGTGTGCCTATGTTTGGATTTGACATTTGTCAAACTGACAATATATGAAGATGTGTTGAATATTTTGGGACATAACTAGGGAAATATTGAGGAAATATTATGTTGATTGGTGAAAATGTATGTTTGTCCTCAATTGTCGATGTTTCCATAAGACAGAGCATTAATGTTTGACATCCTACAACAACAACAAAAAACACTAAAATAAAAATATATTTTTTAAAGATAGAGCTGAAGGATGAAACATTTTAATCCAAAGCTTCACCTGAACTCACCAAATGAAATAGCCATTGGTTAAGTCTTAACACACTGCAATCTTATTTGATGTGGTTCAACTTCAGATGTCTACTTTGTTTTCTCTGTTTCCAAACTCTCTCCTGACTCAGTTCCACAGTATTTCATAGTGCAGCCATGGTGTTACACTTTGGACATTTTAGATAACTCAACATCCAGATAATAAATGGCCACAACAACAAGCTATTACCTAGCATTAGTACCTACAGTATGCCATACGACATGCCAATCTAATATACAGATTGTGTTAAGGCCTATGTAGTCATTGTCATTGTCTTCCGTGTGGATTTTCTTTTTGACAGTTTAATTTATTATTATTGCTATTATGTATTCATTTGCATTCCAGATAAGATTCTCAGGAAAAAAAAGGTTTCTTACAAAGTTGAAATAATTTGTACTTTTAGGATTCTTACAACTATCTAGTTATTCATACTATCTAAAGATGAGTCAAAGGTCCAAAATAAAATATGAACAGCTTAAGGAAATGGCGAAACCTGTTTTACAATGAATGGAATCCATGAATTTCAATCTCCTCAGACAGTTTTCAAAATAAAAGCCTAACAATTACAGTTGCTGTCTGTGCTTTCCCTCTCATTCTTAATGAAACAACAAAGAAGTGCTAGCCTATTGTTTTCCAATTCGAGGGGATACATTTAATGTACATTTACCCACCTTTCTCTGGATCCATGAAAGAAATGCAGCCTCTGTTATGTGCTAACAACATGATGAACCAGAAGTACTCGGTCATTCTGGTGTAAGTGCTGTTCCAGTTCCACCTGATTAAGAAGAAAATTGGCCTCAAGTCGGTCTCCCGACCCCCTGCCCACCAGCCCTCCTTCCTGAGAGTAAAGGCCCAGTCTTCAACACCCCAGAGACCCTGAAGAAGGATGACCAAGACCCCAACAGCTGGTTGGTTACCACAGAAAAAGATGATTCAACCATTGAGCAATGATCAAATCCGGAAAGAAAAGTTTACGTCAGAACACTGTCAGTTTCCATTGACACTAACTGATAACCGCCATTGTTGCTATTTTGGAGTCAGAAGCTTACTCCTCCATCAGATGTCACTGTGAATCTCTTGGGTGCCCTGAGAACTGCTGATATGGACAGTGGATGAGATTGGCTGGACGTGGTGTGATGAGGGGGCGTTTGCATTACAATCACAGAAGTAAGATTAGCCAACGCTGATCCCAACTTCAGGGGGAAATTAGAGACATGGATAGAGGGTTTGTGGGGGGGTTGAAGGGATGAAGGAATTGGTGTGTTGAGAAGAAGACCAGGAGTTGGCCCACAGAGAAATCAGCTCGCTTCCATGTATTTGATTGTAGCTCCCACGTTGACCAGCAGATGGCGGCATCTCCAGTTCAGCTTGACTGACAGGTCACCCAAGACTTCAACGCTCTAGGTCTCCTCTGGTGAACTCTGAAGACATTGTCCATATGGAAAATGAATATGAAGTAGCTAGTCCACTATATCAAAACTCCACAAACAATGTCCATATGAAAAATATAGTGAATATGGGTTTTAATGTGTGTCGACAGCCTTCTTGTTTATGGGCCCTTTATTTCCACAGAACAGTGGTCACATTTGGCGGGAATATGGAGGTCAAGGACATAAGATTGTTGTGGGATCAGTGCCAGTGCCAGTGCCACTACCTAAAATACCAATGAAATTGACAGGTAACCTAGTTTGTTCTAGTTTTCTTGGAATAATGACTTAATGAGGCTCTCTGCACATCCACACTGCCTGTCAGACAGACACTGCATAATGGGACCAATTTATTCCTGTTACTGGGTTATGTGTACATGTCACCATGGGTGTGTGCGTGCCTGCGTTTGTTCATGGGTGTGTGTGGGTGGGTGTGTGCATGCTTGTGTCAGTATGCTAGTCTAAGAGGGGTATCCTACGAAGCGAGCTCGATCTACTTAGGGTTTTCTAAAGCTAGCCAGCTTCAGTTAGCTTCACATTCCTATCCGGCTTCATCTGCACTATGATGGTGGATATTGCTCGTCCACCTGCCGCTAACTCTAGCAGGCGTATAACTGTCACACATGGCTAGTCGACCGCCAAACTCTTCATTGAGACAATCCTGAAACATCAATCTATGGGCGAGTCAGTGACACATTTTGTGCCAAAATCAAAATGAAATAGTAGTTATCTTGCATATTCAGCAGGCTATGTTGTGAAATAGGATTTTAGAAGTGCTGTCTTTACACATTAATGCCGCTTTGGTGTGCTTATCAATGCACAAATACCTGTTTTCCCATTCCTATTGATCATAGAAAAGTTTTACATTGCTTGAAGTTTAAAATGCATTCTGTATGTGTAATGTGATATATTTCAACATTACTGTTTTTTTAACAACAACAAAAAAAAGTATTTGATTAACCAAATATTTAATCAGTCGTCTTCCTCAAATAGGGGGATGATGATGCAATGTTTGCAAGAGGGAGGGAATCTGATTTCACTGGTCCTCAACTCGTTGCTCAGTCATTTCATTCAGGGTAAGTGGAGTTAGCCATGAGTTAGCCTGCCCCTGAGCAGGTTCGTTCTGAAGGATTCGTTTCCATAGAAATTTACCTGGCTAAAGGTGAGCCACTTTCGTATGACCGGTTATCCCGAGTTGCCCAAAGTGCTAACTCCTCAAACCTTTGCTAACTCCTCAAACCTGCTTCGTAGCATACCCATAAGGTCAGTATGCCGTAGAGCAAATGAGACTGACTTAGGTATTTATGTTGCTGCTATTTCTGTTACATACTGCTCCTCACACACACACTCCTCTCCCTCTCTCTTTCTTCCACCGGGGCCCATGCACCAGCTCATCACTCTTTCTCAGAAACCAGCAAGCGCTGGTTTCCTTCTCTTTCTCTCCCACCCTCTTTTCATGACTCTTCGCTCTGTCACAAGCCTCACTGCATAGGGTCTAATGGTGACCAGGCTATGTATAAGGTCACCACTACAAAGCCTACCACTGATAGCATAAAATGTGTGTGTACAAGTGAAGTCTGTATCAGTCAGTGTGTCTGGTAGAGACACATACACCACAGATACTCGGGAAGCTAATACTTGAGCAATCCAGATGAACACACTGACTACTGTGTTTGAGGTAGTGTGTTTGTGGCTGTGGTGTAGAAGATGGAGCTGGCAGTGAAGACCCCCTTCTCCTCCCCTCTCCAGCAGCGAATGGAAAGCTGTGTGTGTCGATGGGCTGGTCCTGGGCTCACTCCACACACACATTAACTCTGTATACACACTCTGTCCTCCACACACATAATAAAAAATTAAAGGCATGAGCTGGCGCACACCAGTGGCGGTCGATGTCAATTTTTTAAAAATGTTCCTCATTTCTATTACAGCATATTGGATGACTGTCATTCATATTCCATTCACCCAGCTCAATGTAACATCGATGGGTTTGGACTACTTACTACATAATACTCACATTTTACCTATACCCATCATGAGGTTGCTACAACCTAGCCTACGAATGAAAGTGTAAAATGTAGGTGCACGGGTCGAGAGAAATTAGAGTAATCAAGGTGACAGACAGTGACACATTCAACACCGCTTGCCTGCATCTAGCTGATGTAGGGTGTAATCATTAGTCCAACAGTTGCAAATGTGAGTTTCTACTGGACAAATTCCGGTATGTTTATCTCTGTTTTGTTCCGTTTGAGAAATGTTTTTGTGCTGGGGAAGAGGAGCTTTCTCTTTTGGAGCTGTGAGATTATATAGAATACAGTATAAAGGCTTTATGAACACATTTTATTTAACTAGGTAAGTCAGTTAAGAACAAATTCTTATTTACAATGACAGCCTACCAGGGAACAGTGGGTTAACTGCCTTGTTCAGGGGCAGAATGACTGATTTTTACCTTGTCAGCTCGGGGATTTGACTCAGCAACCTTTCTGTTACTGGCCCAACGCTCTAACCACTTTGCTACCCAAAGGACATTAAGAAGTCTAGAAACCTAGCTACCTGAATGAACCAGGAGAAAGGCCACAATATTTGTTAGACATCTCCTTTTAATTTCCCTTCAAATGAAAAATATTAATAATAATACAGAAATACACATTAACAATCAATTCAATGATTGTTAGACTGTTAAAACGAACAAAAAACAGATGACAATTGCATCAGTTGCTTTTTTTGATTTTTTGATTATGTTTTATAGATTTCCAATGTCAGGATACCAAATATCAGAGCCGTGTGTGTTCGTTTACACAGTATATTGTCTGTTTATGTTTAAGAATGGTTTTAAAGCAGCTCATAGGGTTCATCGTCACATCTTTGGTCAAAAATATCATGGTAGAAAGAGTCATCAGAACTTTTCAAAACATGAACAAAATCCATTCTGTCTTTTTATAAATACAGCAATGTCTTTCTTCTATCTTTTCATCCAGCAACTATGCTCCCCAACACAGAGAAAGAAGTCTACTTGATCCATTTCTGGATGGGAGACTAGAATGTAGCTTACTTCAGGTAGTCCATCGCATCAGAACACGCAAAAACAAACACAGGCGCAAGTGCACATGTGCACACGTCGGGACATCGGGCGATGACATGGAAAGCGTCCACTAGGGGCAACAGTGAGCGCTGTTACCTTCAAGCTGGTTTTGGATTTGCTAGTGCGTCGTGGATGAAGATGGTGGCTGGGAGTACACATCTGCCTCTGGTGCATAAGCATATGCCTCTGGTGCCAAAGGTTGTGTGTTTGAATCTAGCAAAAAATATTAGTTTTTAAGATTCTTTTTTTACTCCTATCCCAAACCTTTACCCTTACCTTAACCATTAGGAGTTAATACCTAACCTTAAGATTTCTGAGTTAATGACTAAACTTAACCCTAACCTTAAACATTTGGAGTTAATGCCTAAACCTAACCTTTAGCACTTTGAAATGTAAAGTTTGGAACAACTTCAAAATTTGACGTTTGAGAAACATGGATGAAAGTCTAATTCTGACGTGAGACTGTGAGAGCTAGTTGGCACACACAAAGTAAGTGAAGGGTATTATCAAAGGCATCGTAAATTACATCGATTTTTTTTTTTAACATCACAGAGATCTAGAGAGAAAAAACTACAGATACAGCCCATTCTGAAAGTATTCAGACCCCTTGACTTTTTACACATTTTGTTACATTACAGCCTTATTCTAAAATGGATTATATTGTTATTTTCCCTCATCTACACACAATACACCACAATGACAAAGCAAAAGGACTAGTCTCCCAGTCCTTGCTGCTGAAAACAGCCCCACAGCATGATGCTGCCACCAGCATGTTTCACCGTAGAGATGGTGCCAGGTTTCCTCTAGACGTGACGGTTAGCATTCAGGCCAAAGAGTTCAATCTTGGTTTCATCAAACCAGAGAATCTTGTTTCTCATGGTCTGAGAGTCCTTTATGTGTATTTTTGCAAACTCCAAGCGGGCTGTCATGTGCCTTTTACTGAGGTGTGGCTTGCGTCTGGCCACTCCACCATAAAGGCCTGATTGGTGGAGTACTTCCTTCTGGAAGGTTCTCACATCTCCACAGAGATGGAGCTCTGTCAGATTGACCATTGGGTTCTTGGTCACCTCCCTCCCTGACCACCTCCCGATTGCTCAGTTTGGCCAGGCAGCCAGCTCTAGGAAGAGTCTTGGTGGTTCCAAACTTCTTCCATTTAAGAATGATGCAGGCCACTGTGTTCTTGAGGACCTTCAATGCTGCAGACATTTTTTGGTATCCTTCCCCAGATCTGTGCCTCGACACAATCCTGTCTTGGAGCTCTACGGACAATTCCTTCGACCTCATGGCTTGGTTTTTGCTCTGACATGCACAGCCAACTGTGGGACCATATATACAGTGGGGAGAACAAGTATTTGATACACTGCCGATTTTGCAGGTTTTCCTACTTGCAAAGCATGTTGAGGTCTGTAATTTTCAGAAAATCACATTTTATGATTTTTAAGTATGTCATTTGCATTTTATTGCATGACATAAGTTTTTGATCACCTACCAACCAGTAAGAATTCCGGCTCTCACAGACCTGTTAGTTTTTCTTTATCTCCATGATCTCCATGCAAGATCTCAACTCGTGGGGCATCAATGATCATGAGGAAGGTGAGGGATCAGCCCAGAACTACATGGCAGGACCTGGTCAATGACCTGAAGAGAGCTGGGACCACAGTCTCAAAGAAAACCATTAGTAACACACTACGCCGTCATGGATTAAAATCCTGCAGCGCACGCAAGGTCCCCCTGCTCAAGCCAGCGCATGTCCAGGCCCGTCTGAAGTTTGCCAATGACCATCTGGATGATTCAGAGGAGGAATGGGAGAAGGTCATGTGGTCTGATGAGACAAAAATAGAGCTTTTTGGTCTAAACTCCACTCGCCGTGTTTGGAGGAAGAAGAAGTATGACTACAACCCCAAGAACACCATCCCAAATGTGAAGCATGGAGGTGGAAACATCATTCTTTGGGGATGCTTTTCTGCAAAGGGGACAGGGCGACTGCACCGTATTGAGGGGAGGATGGATGGGGCCATGTATCGCGTGATCTTGGCCAACAACCCCCTTCCCTCAGTAAGAGCATTGAAGATGGGTCATGGCTGGGTCTTCCAGCATGACAACGACCCGAAACACACAGCCAGGGCAACTAAGGAGTGGCTCCGTAAGAAGCATCTCAAAGTCCTGGAGTGGCCTAGCCAGTCTCCAGACCTGAACCCAATAGAAATCTTTGGAGGGAGCTGAAAGTCCGTATTGCCCAGCGACAGCCCCGAAACCTGAAGGATCTGGAAAATGTCTGTATGGAGGAGTGGGCCAAAATCCCTGCTGCAGTGTGTGCAAACCTGGTCAAGAACTACAGGAAACGTATGATCTCTGTAATTGCAAACAAAGGTTTCTGTACCAAATATTAAGTTCTGCTTTTCTGATGTATCAAATACTTATGTCATGCAATAAAATGCAAATAATTACTTAAAAATCATACAATGTGATTTTCTGGATTTTTGTTTTAGATTCCGTCTCTCACAGTTGAAGTGTACCTATGATAAAAATTACAGACCTCTACATGCTTTGTAAGTAGGAAAACCTGCAAAATCGTCAGTGTATGTAATGTAGACCCCCCCCCCCCCCCCTTAAAAGATTTAGATGCACTATTGTAAAGTGGCTGTTCCACTGGATGTCATAAGGTGAATGCACCAATTTGTAAGTCGCTCTGGATAAGAGCGTCTGCTAAATGACTTAAATGTAAAATGTTAAATGATGTATCAAATACTTGTTCTCCCCACTGTATACAGGTGTGTGCCTTTCCAAATCATGTCCAATAAATTTAATTTACCACAGGTGGACTCCGATCAAGTTGTAGAAACATCTCAAGGATGATCAATGGAAACAGGATGTACCTGAGCTCAATTTCGAGTCTCATAGCAAAGGGTCTGATACTTATGTAAATAAGGTTCTTTTTTTTTTTGCAAAAAAAATAATCTGAAAATTGGTTTTGCTTTGTCATTATGGGGTATTATGTGTAGATTGATGAGGATTTTTTGTTTTTTAATCCATTTTAGAATAAGGCTGTAACGTCACAAAATGTGGAAAAAGAGAAGGAGTCTGAATAGTTTCCAAATACACTGTATATTATCACAGTGAGATCCTATGGTGGATGCCCTGAGATAGATTCAGTATAAAGTACTTATAGAAAACACAAACACTATACACTTTTGTGTGTGTGTGTGTGTGTGTGTGTGTGTGTGTGTGTGTTTGTGTGTGTGGACTTCAGATAAACAAAGTACACTTTAAATTACATAACAATAGCATTGTCTGTAACACATAGCCAAAATCAGCTGCACTAGATGATCATCGGACTGAATAGAGGTAACTAAATCACAGTCTCAGTCAGTGAAATATCAAATTTCACACGCACACACAGGCATGCACGCACGCACACATGCATACACACACACACACACTTCCTACATAGAACCTGCACACTCGTTCTTTCTCGCTCTCAATCTCTCGCACACACATTCATTAGTGGCTGTGATTGGAAGGCACACGTGACGTGAATGTCGACCATGAGACTCAGTTCATGTGGCTCTCATCAGGAGACTGAGATTCCCTCTGTCTCCTTCTGAACAGCTGCAGCCAAGGAACTCAGAGGTTGGCTGCGGTTGGTTGGCTCAACCAAAGCATACCAGCTCTGAATTTGGCCGCTTTGCAGAACAAAATGTAAAAAAACACTTTATTACAAAAAGTCCTACTAAGGTTCCAAATTCGATGTTGTTTGTTTTTGCGGTTGTTTGTTTTGTTGGTTTCTTGGCATCGCTTCCAGTAGTCTCTTTCCTTCTCTCTCTCCTCCACTTCCTACCCCCTCTCTATCCCTGGCCGCCTCCTTCTCTCTGATTGGTGGTGAGGTGTGTCCCTCAGGGCTTGCCGTCCAACTAGTTGCTCTGGATCTAGTTCATCTCCATCCCCTCCTCAGGGTCTTTCTTTCCCTGATCAGGGCTATTCTTCCTGCCTAGAGCCTCAGCCTCCTCCATGGTGCTGGTCAAGGGCTCACCCAGGGTCTCTGGTAACAACAGGGTCAGAACGCCTATTATAAACGCCAGGATCCCCACAATCAGCTATGGGAGAGGAGAGGAAAGCAAAGAGAGGAGAAAGGGAACTAAAATGTGTCATCATAATCACAATACATGCTCTATCTACAGTGTCTGTCTGTCTGTCTGTCTGTCTGTCTGTCTGTCTGTCTGTTACCTGTGGTAGGTATTGCCAGATGTCAGCTAGGTAGACACAGAAAGGAGCCACGATGCTGCCCACACGACACATCATACTGCCACTGCCCACCGCCAGGGACCTGAGGGGAGAACACACACACACACACACACACACACACACACACACACACACACACACACACACACACACACACACACACACACACACACACACACACACACACACACACACACACACACACACACACACACACACACACACACACACACACACACAGTTCTATCATTGATTGCATCTGTTAGGATACATAATGAATGTTGGATACATAAAGCTGACAGTGTGTACTGTACCTGATGATAGTTGGGTAGAGCTCACAGGTGTAGAGGTAGATGAGGCCAAAGGCTATGGCAATGGCAAACTTCCCTGTCATACTGAGGATGATGACTAGCACCTCAATGTCCTGCAGCACAGAGGGAGAGGGGTGGGACAGAGTAGAGGAATAAATAGAAGAGAGAGAGAAATAAGTTGAAGATAAATAAATAGCGAGAGAGAGAGCAATCAACAACAGTGCACCTCTAAACACTAACAGACATCTGTTACCTGATTACCCAGGTCCCAGCCAATCACATCACAGCATCAGTCAACAATACGTTATTCGAGCTGGAACACACCATTTCAACATGAGGAAATAAGCTACAATGTCTGATCTTTAAAGTGAGATATTTAGTAGTAACTCTGTGATTGAAAAAACGGTTTGACTTTAAGGTTTGCTTTGCTTTAAGCCCAGTCAAGGAGGGAAGTAAAGCACCACCCCTTCCACTCTTTCACTCTCTCCTTCTCCTCCTCACTTCTCTCTGTCTCTGGTATCCTTCCCTGGCTGAGCTATCTGCTCATGTAATTGGAGCTGTGTGGTATGTGACCTACCCCACTCCACAGCAAGCACCCAACACATTGCCTCACATCTGAGCAATTCCATGTGTGCATATGTGTGTGGGCCTGCATACATTCATGTGTGTGTGTGTGTGTGTGTAAAAGAGGCTGGGGTTGCAGTAGTACTCCACTCCAGCTCAACCAATCAGACCCAGTGCACCTGCAGGACTATAACTCAGGCTGTTGCCATGCTGCAACAGATCCACAGTAAACTATACTGTAACAGGCCCCTCTCTCTGTTGGCCAGGATCTCTGGCCTGCAGCTGCTATGGACCATTACTAACAGATATGGAGATCCCTCCCTGCTGATGATGAAAAACAAGTGGCTACTGCTGGAGCAAACCTGTTAAAGCAGACACCCACCACTTAAACATTCGTCCATGCACACAAGCACACAAAGACATGTTGGCCTTTGTCACATGTAGCCTATAGGGCAGGGATCATCAACTAGATTCAGCTGCAGGCCAATTTTTTTCCCCTGAGCGGTTGGTCAGGGGGACGGAACATAGTTTTCAAATCATTTGTAGACTGAGCCCAAACAGTAAGCAAGGTTTGAAATGATTATGTTTCAGTCAGATATTTGTGATTGTGTACAATAATATCTCTCTATTATGCGTGGGAAAACTTTAGAACAGATTTACAAAAAATAAAATCGCTTGGAGCTGATTTGCTGGTCTTTTATGTCCAGCAATAAAAATAAAAAAAATAAAAAATGTTTGGAGGGACAAATAATAAAATCACCCGCAGGCCAAATTCAGCCTAGCGGGCTGCAGGTTAGGGAACACTGCTATAGGGTATGACTCCTTGTTGGCCAGGTCTGGTTAAGGTCAATTCAATGGGTGCGTTCGAGTGGATCACTTTTGTCAAGTCGATGGTCACATCCTTTTAAAGTGCGTTGCATTATGGGGATATAATTTGTCCGACTTACGTATGTCGACTGCATGAATTTGACAAAACTCATGTGATCAAAGGTCATCAAGTTGACTGCAGTCGACTGCAAGTTTCTGAAGTTGCTCTTCACTGACTTCATGCTGCAGCCATCACCTGTATTATGGGGGGCGCTATTGTGAATCAATCATTAGGATGTTTTTGTTTGACCCACGCGAACGGGACCAAAGACGTGACTGAAACAGGAACCAACTTTGCAGAAATTCATGTATACAGTGGATATGTACAAATTAATGTGATATTTGAGGCTTTCCCTCTCACCAATGGAGTGTACAATGTGCACACATATATTTTCAGTTTGTGAGTGTGTGATATGGGGGTTGAAGACCTCTACGTCCTTGGGTCGCGCGTCAGCTAGGCTAGTTGGAGACATGTTTATTTGGACATGATAAAAATAATTCTAAACAATGGCAATACTACCATGTTGCGCTGAGCCTTGCAGTTGGAAAACCACATCTGTGTCCGACTGTCACAGATAAATCTCCCCCGACTTCTCTCCTCGACTTTCGTCTACAGTCAGCTGCTTTCACCTGACCACTAAACCAGCCACTTTTTGGACCCTTTCAAAAATGGGGGTATTAAAATATTTGACATTTGTATCACAAATCAACGTAAGGAGACAAAAAAAATTACATTAAATCTTTACAAAAATGTTAAAATTCCTTTAAAAAGTATTGTTGTGACCAAATGATGCAACGTTGGATTATATCGTTTTTCATTTGTCATCGTGAAGGACCATAAAACCTAATTGAATGGATATGCTATGGGAGCAGAGTTCAGAGTTCAGAATTCAAAGTTTGGATGTAATTGAGCGGTAAGATACAGGGACATGGGGTGCTGAAAGGGATTTATGAGAGGGACAATGGGGTCTGTGATAAGCCAGAAGGTAGAATGGGTCAGGTAAGGGTTAGGGTTAAAGTTAGGTCTAGGGTTAAGTCCAAAGATATTGTTATGGCTAGGGTAAGGCCGGGTGAAGCAGTGATACCCAATTCCCCACCTGCTGATTACTGGAAATTCACTACAATGATACTCAGCTCCGTTACTGTATGTTAAGCACTGATCATTCTGTCTGGGAGAATACAGGCATTCCCGGGCTCCGTAGGCATAAGGCACGGTTTACTGTGACAGAATTGTGGGTTGTGGCCAAATACATTTAAACTCAGTTTTTCACAATTCCTGACATTTAATCCGAGTAAAAATTCCCTGTCTTAGGTCAGTTAGGATCACCACTTTATTTTAAGAATGTGAAATGTCAGAATAATAACAGAGAGAATGATTTATTTCACTTTTATTTCTTTCATCACATTCCCAGTGGATCAGAAGTTTACATACACTCAATTAGTATTTGGTAGCATTGCCTTTAAACTGTTTAACTCGGGTCAAACGTTTCGGGTAGCCTGCCACAAGCTTCCTACAATAAGTTGGGTGAATTTCGGCCCATTCCTCCTGACAGAGCTGGTGTAACTGAGTCATGTTTGTAGTCCTCCTTGCTCACACACGCTTTTTCAGTTCTGCCAACAAATTTGTTATAGGATTGAGGTCAGGGCTTTGTGATGGCCCCTCTAATACCTTGACTTTGTTGTCCTTAAGCCATTTCCCCACAACTTTGGAAGTATGCTTTGGGTCATTGTCCAAAGGGAAGACCTGATGTCTTGAGATGTTGCTTCAATATATCCACATAATTTTCCTCCCTCATGATGCCATCTATTTTGTGAAGTGCACCACTCCCTCCTGCAGCAAAGCACCCCCACAACATGATGCTGCCACCCCTGTTCTTCACGGTTGGGATGGTGTTCTTCGGCTTGCAAGCCTCCCCTTTTTTCCTCCAAACATAACGATGGCCATTATGGCCAAACAGTTCTATTTTTGTTTCATCAGACCAGGGGACATTTCCTCTGACAAAAAGTATGATCTTTGTCCCCATGTGGAGTTGCAAACCGTAGTCTGGCTTTTTTATGGCGGTTTTGGAGCAGTGGCTTCTTCCTTGCTGAGTGGCCTTTCAGGTTACACAGGACTCGTTTTACTGTGGATAGAGATACTTTTGTACCTGTTTCCTCCAGCATCTTCACAAAGTCCTTTGCTGTTGTTTTGAGATTGATTTTCTTCTCTAGGAGACAGAACGTGTCTCCTTCCTGAGCAGTATGACGGCTGCGTGGTCCCATGGTGTTTATACTTGCGTACTATTGTTTGTACAGATGAACGTGGTACCTTTAGGCGCTTGGAATTTTCTCCCAAGGATGATTTCTTTAGATTTTCCCATGATGTCAAGCATCAAGCAAAGAGGAACTGAGTTTGAAGGTAGGCCTTGAAATACATCCACAGGTACACCTCCAATTGACTCAAATGATGTCAATTAGCCTATCAGAAGCTTCTAAAGCCATGACATCATTTTCTGGAATTTTCCAAGCCGTTTAAAGGCACAGTCAACTTAGTGTAACTTTTGACCCACTGGAATTGTGATACAGTGAATTATAACTGAAATAATTTGTCTGTAAACAATTGTTGGAAAAATGACTTGTGTCATGCACAAAGTAGATATCCTAACCGACTTTCCAAAACTATAGTTTGTTAACAAGAAATGTGTGGAGTGTTTGAAAAACTAGTTTTAATGACTCCAACCTAAGTGTATGTTAACTTCCGACTTCAACTGTACTTCCTCAGACTATTTTTTGCAATATCTTTCCTAAAGAGTAGTGAGTGAACTACCGTTGATGTATGTGAAGTTTGAATCCTTCAGAAAAGCATGGGATTTCACACACGTCACCACAAGCCCGCATTACCTTCAAAGTAATGGACTTGCTGACCTGAGCTTCAACCCGAGGTCGTCAGCTACAAGGAAATCCATGAGAAGCGTGCACAGAGACAACACCAAAAGCGATACTACGACAGGTCAGCTAGACCACTGCCACCACTGAACGACAGAGAGTCAGTTAGAATCCAGGAGCATGGCTACCAGCAGTGATCATCCAGCCAGCTGACACTGAACGTTCATATCACGTCCGCACCGCAGAAGGAGCGGTGTACCGCTGCAATCGGCCTCACCTACTGAACACGAAAGAACAACACACTGACCAGATGAACTGTTTCTCTGAAAGAGAACGTGATGGACTAAACACACACACACCATACTTACCTGCAACACCACAAACAATGTTGACTGACACAGAAGCATGCTCAGCTTCATACCACACAGGGTCAGGAAGAGAGGTCAAGCTGTAGAGCTGTCCTAGACCTGTAAAATGTCAAAGGGTGTAGGCGGATCGCTGCCCTAAAAGAGTTACAGACTATAAACTTGCTATTGAAAAGTTAACTTGAAATGCTTTGGTATTGTATTTGCTTGAAATGTAGATGTCATTGCTACAGTGTAAAGCTGAGTTGCTGAGAAATCTTGGCTCTAAAAGTAACAGTATGTTGAATCATTGTTTCAGAGTCCCCTTTTTGTTTCCAAGATGGCGTAGCAGTCGGATGTGTGTTTTGTCTTGTCCCGTGTAAATATAGTGTTTTTCCCTGTTTTTTCGTATATACCGCGTATATATTTTAATTTCGCTTTCCATCTACGGACTGAACATACTCTCCTGCAACCCGCCTCACCCAATGTGGTACGGATCCTCTATTTTGTATACTTAAGAACCAGAACCTCCATCAAAGGCTAGCCAGCTAACTGGCTACTAGCTAGTAGTCAGTTATCCATTGCTAGCCCCATCTGCTAGGCCCATCTCCCGGCTAGCTGAAGAGGCCCATCAGCCACTCCTTGGGCTACAATACCTATTTTGCCAATTGGACCGGACTACCAACGTAATTCTGCCCGAGGGGGATTTTTCAACTGGCTCCTCCGTTGCGGCGTCCTCTGAATGCCCACCCGCTAGCCTAGCTAGCCTTGCTAGGCCCATCTGCTAGGCCCATCTCCCGGCTAGCCATAGAGGTTAATCAGCCTCTCCTTGGACTTCAATACCTATTTTGCCGACTGGCCTGGACCCCCACCGACCCATCACAACTGGACTACCGACGTGATTCGCCCGAGGGGGTCTCTCAACCTGCTCCTCCGTTGCGACGTCCCCTGAATGCCCATCCGCTAGCCTGCTAGCCACGGCCCGCTAGCTGTCTAGAGCACATAGGACTGTTAGCTTAAGAGGCCCATCGGACAAATTCTTTGGCCACTATTCCTATTTTGCCAATTGGCCTGGTTTACCACATGGAGCCCTGCTGATCCGTCTGCCGATGTAACTGCACGAGGGCAATAATGGGAGCTGGAACTAAAGCGTTAACTAAGACGTATTGAGCAGGGCTAGAGGCTCTACTGTGAAATAAGGCAATAATTACTATCTAAAACAGCAATGGACAAGGCATATTGACGTTAGGGAGAGGCATGCGTAGCCGGGTGATCATAGGAGTCCAGACTTTCTTCCGTCGCGATGTCCCTCAAAGGCCCTTCTGCTAGCTTGCCTGCCCAGGCCCGCTAGCTGCCTGAAGCCACTCACTGGACTCCTATGATCACCCGGCTACGCATGCCACTCCCTAACGTCAATATGCCTTGTCCATTGCTGTTTTAGATAGTAATTATTGCACAGTAGAGCCTCTAGCCCTGCTCAATACGTCTTAGTTAACACAGTTCCACCTCCCACACATGCGGTGACCTCACCTGGTTTAAATGATATTTCGAGAGACAATATCTCTTTCATCGTCACTCTATGCACAGGTTTTCCCCCACTGTATTCACATCCTACCATACCCTTGCCTGTATATTATGCCTTGAATCTATTCCACCGTGCCCAGAAATCTGCTCCTTTTACTCTATGTTCTGAACGTACTAGACGTCCAGTTCTTTTAGCCTTTAGCCGTACCCTTATCCTACTCCTCCTCTGTTCCTCTGGTGATGTGGAGGTTAATCCAGGCCCTGCAGTGCCTAGCTCTACAGCCATTCCCCAGGCGCTCTCATTTGTTGACATCTGTAACCGTAAAAGCCTTGGTTTCATGCATGTTAACATTAGAAGCCGCCTCCCTAAGTTTGTTTTATTCACTCCCCTAGCACACTCTGCCAACCCGGATGTACTAGCCGTGTCTGAATCCTGGCTTAGGAAGACCACCATAAACCCTGAAAATGTCATCCCTAACTATAACATTTCCCGACAAGATAGAACGGCCAAAGGGTGCGGAGTTGCAATCTACTGCAGGGATAGCTTGCAGAGTTCTGTCTTACTATCTAGGTCTGTGCCCAAACAATTTGAGCTTCTACTTTTACCTCTCCATAAACAAGTCTCGTACCGTTGCCGCTTGCTATAGACCACCTTCTGCCCCCAGCTGTGCCCTGGACACCATATGTGAATTGATTGCTCCCCATCTATCTTCAGAGCTCGTGCTGCAAGATGACCTGAACCGGGACATGCTTAATAACACCCCGGCCATCCTACAATCTAAACTTGATGCCCTCAATCTCACACAAATTATCAATGAACCCACCAGGTACAACCCCAAATCCATAAACACGGGCATCCTCATAGATATCATCCTAAACAACCTGCCCTCTAAATACACCTCTGCTGTCTTCAACCAGGATCTCAGTGATCACTGCCTCATTGCCTGCGTCCGTAATGGGTCTGCGGTCAAGCGACCACCCACCATCACTGTCAAACGCTCCTTAAAACACTTCAGCGACCAGGCCTTTCTAATCGACCTGGCCCTGGTGTCCTGGGAGGATATTGACCTCATTCCTTCAGTAGAGGACGCCTCGTTGTTAACCCTCTTGCCACTATAGGGGGTGCTGTTTCAACTTCGACATTTATCGTTCCCAAATTAAACTGCCTCGTACTCAATTCTTGCTCGTACAATATGCATATTATTATTACTATTGGATAGAAAACAATCTCTAGCTTCTAAAACCGTTTGAATTATGTCTGTGGGTGAAACAGAACTCATTCTGCAGCGAAATTCATGACAGGAACTGCGAAGGTCTGAAAACGAGGCTCTGTTCTCAGATCAGTTTAAAGCTCTGTATGTATCCTATGGGTCGACATGAACTGCACGCGCCTTCCCCTGGATGTCAGTAACCAATGAGAATTGGAATGGAGTTTCTAGGCAGATCTCAGACCTTATAAAGCCCCAAGGAATGGAGGGAGCTCTCTTTTCGACGTTCGTCATGACGCGAAGCAAGACCTCAGGATGGCATTTTGAAACGCTCAGTTATCGGCCTTAGATATATCCGTCTGTAATTTAATTCGATATAGGTGTTAGAAACATCATAACGAAGTTATTTTAAACCGAGTTATATCAGTTTATGCGAGTATATTGCGATTTTCGGAATTTCCTTAGTATTGCGTTTTGAAGATTTGGGCATGTTTGCGCCACATAGCTATTGTTAGCTGCTAGTTCCAAAGTTGAAGAGGACGTTTTACAACCGAGCAACGATTCTTTTGGACAAAGGACAACTTGCCCAAGATTCTGATGGAAGCTCGTCCAAAAGTAAGAGCTATTTATGATGTTATTCGGTAATTATGTGGAAAAATGTAAAAGGATTTGTCCGCCATTAATTGCGGCACTAGTCTGGCTGTAACGCACACTGTATGTCTAGTAACGTTAATTTTAAAAATCTAACACAGCGGTTGCATTAATAACTAATGCATCTTTCATTTGCTGTCCAACCTGTATTTTTTAGTCAAGTTTACGATTATTTATCGATTAGATTAGGTGCCTCTCCAAGATGGCGCCGGCCAGAATGCATGAAATGTTGCTACTGATCACATTGTATAACCACGATTTGTGCTGCTAAATATGCACATTTTCGAACAAAACCTATATGCATTGTGTAATATGATGTTACAGGACTGTCATCTGATGAAGTTTATCAAGGTTAGTCAAATTATATATCTTTTGCTGGATTGTTACGATCGCTAACATTTGCTGCTGGTAAATGCGGTTGTGTTTCTGGCTATTGTGGTAAGCTAATATAATGCTATATTGTGTTTTCGCTGTAAAACACTTAAAAAATCTGACATATTGGCTGGATTCACAAGATGTTGGGCTTTCATTTGCTGTACGCTGTGTATTTTTCAGAAATGTTTTATGATGAGTAATTAGGTATTTGACGTTGGTCTCTGTAATTATTCTGCCTGCATCGACGCTATTTCAGATTGCAGCTGCAATGTAGAACTGTGATTTATACCTGAAATATGCACATTTTTCACACCAGACCTGACTACCCTTGACCAGCACAAAAACATCCTGTGGCGTACTGCATTAGCATCGAATAGCCCCCGTGATATGCAACTTTTCAGGGAAGTTAGGAACCAATATACACAAGCAGTTAGGAAAGCAAAGGCTAGCTTTTTCAAACAGAAATTTGCATCCTGTAACACTAACTCCAAAAGGTTCTGGGACACTGTAAAGTCCATTGAGAATAAGAGCACCTCCTCCCAGCTGCCCACTGCACTGAGGCTAGGAAACACTGTCACCACCGATAAATCCACGATAATTGACAATTTCAATAAGCATTTTTCTACGGCTGGCCATGCTTTCCACCTGGCTACCCGACCCCGGTCAACACCCCTGCACCCCTCACTGCAACTTGCCCAAGCCTCCCCCATTTCTCCTTCACCCAAATCCAGATAGCTGATGTTCTGAAACAACTGCAAAATCTGGACCCCTACAAATCAGCTGGGCTAGACAATCTGGGCCCTCTCTTCCTAAAATGATCTGCCGAAATTATTGCAACCCCTATTACTAGCTTGTTCAACTTCTCCTGCATATCGTCTGAGATCCCCAAAGATTGGAAAGCTGCCGCGGTCATCGCCCTCTTCAAAGGGGGGGACACTCTTGACCCTAACAGCTACAGACCTATATCTATCCTACCCTGCCTTTCTAAGGTCTTCGAAAGCCAAGATAACAAACAGATCACCGACCATTTCGTATCCCACCGTACTTTTTCCTCTTAAACAGCCACCACTAACATTTAGTGGCCGCTGCCAACATACTGACTCAACTCCAGCCACTTTAATAATGGGAATTGATGGAAGTTATGTAAAAATGTATCACTAGCCACTTTAAACAATGCCACTTAATATAATGTTTACATACCCTACATTACTCATCTCATAGGTATATGTATATACTGTACTGTATATCATCCACTGCATCTTGCCATCTTTATGTAATACATGTATCACTAGCCACTTTAAACTATGCCACTTTATGTTTACATTCTCTACATTACTCATCTCATATGTATAGACTGTACACTATACCATCTACTGCATCTTGCCTATGCCGTTCTGTACCATCACTCATTCATATATCTTTATGTACATATTCTTTATCCCTTTACACTTGTGTGTATAAGGTAGTAGTTGTGTAATTGTTAGGTTAGATTACTTGTTGGTTATTACTGCATTGTCGGGAACTAGAAGCACAAGCATTTCGCTACACTCGCATTAACATCTGCTAACCATGTGTATGTGACAAATAAAATTTGATTTGATTTGATTTGAAGTTTTCATAACAATCGGAAATCGGTATTTTTGTACACCGATTTGGCCGATTTATTTTATATATTATTTTTTTTACACCTTTATTTCATCTTTATTTAACTAGGCAAGTCAGTTAAGAACACATTCTTATTTTCAATGACGGCCTAGGAACGGTGGGTTAACTGCCTCGTTCAGGGTCAGAACAACAGATTTTTACATTGTCAGCTCGGGGGATTAAATCTTGCAACCTTACAGTTAACTAGTCCAACGCTCTAACCACCTGATTACATTGCACTCCCCGAGGAGCCTGCCTGTTACGCGAATGCAGTAGAAGCCAAGGTAAGTTGCTAGCTAGCATTAAACTTATCTTATAAAAAACAATCAATCAATCATAATCACTAGTTAACTACACATGGTTGATGATATTACTAGTTTATCTAGCGTGTCCTGCGTTGCATATAATCAATGCGGGGCGTATCGTTGCTCCAATGTGTACCTAACCATAAACATCAATGCCTTTCTTAAAATCAATACACAGAAGTCTATATTTTTAAACCTGCATATTTAGCTGAAAGAAATCCAGGTTAGCAGGCAATATTACCAGGTGAAATTGTGTCACTTCTCTTGCGTTCATTGCACGCAGAGTCAGTGTATATTCAACAGTTTGGGCCGCCTAATTTGCCAGTATTTTACGTAATTATGACATAACATTGAAGGTTGTGCAATGTAACAGGAATATTTAGACTTATGGATGCCACCCGTTAGATAAAATACGGAACGGTTCCGTATTTCACTGAAAGAATAAACGTCTTGTTTTCGAGATGATAGTTTCCGGATTCGACCATATTAATGACCTAAGGCTCGTATTTCTGTGTGTTATTATGTTATAACTAAGTCTATGATTTGATAGAGCAGTCTGACTGAGCGGTGGTAGGCAGCAGCAGGCTTGTAAGCATTCATTCAAACAGCACTTTCCTGCATTTTGCCAGAAGCTCTTCGCTGTGCTTCAAGCCTATCAACTCCCGAGATTAGGCTGGTGTAACCGATGTGAAATGGCTAGCTAGATAGCTGGGTGTGCGCTAATAGCGTTTCAAACGTCACTCGCTCTGAGACTTGGCGTAGTTATTCCCCTTGCTCTGCATGGGTAACGCTGCTTCGAGGGTGGCTGTTGTCATTGTGTTCCTGGTTCGAGCCAAGGTAGGAGCGAGGAGAGGGATGGAAGCTATACTGTTACACTGGCAATACTAAAGTGCCTATAAGAACATCCAATACTCAAAGGTTAATGAAATACAAATGGTATAGAGAAAAATAGTCCTATAATTCCTATAATAACTACAACCTAAAACTTCTTACCTGGGAATATTGAAGACTCATGTTAAAAGGAACCACCAGCTTTCATGTGTTCTCATGTTCTGAGCAAGGAACTTAAACGTTAGCTTTCTTACATGGCACATATTGCACTTTTACTTTCTTCTCCAACACTTTGTTTTTGCATTATTTAAACCAAATTGAACATGTTTCATTATTTATTTGAGGCTAAATTGATTTTATTGATGTATGATATTTAGTTAAAATAAGTGTTAATTCAGTATTGTTGTAATTGTCATTATTACAAAAAAAGAATTTGGTAATCGGTATCGGCTTTTTTGGGTCCTTTTTTGGGTCCTCCAATAATCGGTATCGGCGTTG
Source organism: Salvelinus alpinus (assembly GCF_045679555.1). Classification (NCBI taxonomy): domain Eukaryota; kingdom Metazoa; phylum Chordata; class Actinopteri; order Salmoniformes; family Salmonidae; genus Salvelinus; species Salvelinus alpinus. The sequence goes on from NC_092112.1 coordinate 47,015,550, forward strand.
AAAAATCATAATCGGTCAACCTCTAATACCTCTAAACCTTGTAAAACTGACTATCCTACCGATCCTTGACTTCGGCGATGTCATTTACAAAATAGCCTCCAACACTCTACTCAGCAAATTGGATGCAGTCTATCACAGTGCCATCTGTTTTGTCACCAAAGCCCCATATACTTCCCACCACTGCGACCTGTATGCTCTCGTTGGCTGGCCAAGGTCATCTATAAGTCGTTGCTAGGTAAAGCCCCGCCTTATCTCAGCTCACTGGTCACGATAGCAGCACCCACCCGCAGCACGCCCTCCAGCAGGTATATTTCACTGGTCATCCCCAAAGCCAATACCTCCTTCGGCCGCCTTTCCTTCCAGTTCTCTGCTGCCAATGACTGCAACGAACTGCAAAAATCACTGAAGCTGAAGACTCATATCTCCCTCACTAGCTTTAAGCACCAGCTGTCAGAGCAGCTCACAGATCACTGCACCTGTACATAGCCAATCTGTAAATAGCTCATCCAACTACCTCATCACCATATTGTTATTTATTTTATTTATTTTGCTCCTTGGCACCCCAGTACCGCTACTTGCACACTCATCTTCTGCACATCTATCACCACACTGTTTAATTTGCCATACTGTAATAATTTCGCCACTATGGCCTATTTATTGCCTCACCCCCCTTATCCTACATAATTTGCACACACTGTATATAGACTTTCTCTATTGTATTATTGACTGTATGTTTGTTTATTCCATGTGTAACTCTGTGTTGTTGTTTGTGTCGCACTGCTTTGCTTTATCTTGGCCAGGTCGCAGTTGTAAATGAGAACTTGTTCTCAACTAGCCTACCTGGTTAAATAAAGGTGAAATAAAAAAATAAATAAAAAGTTTGTTATATTGATGCAGTAGGTGCAGTATACATGGTTTCTTACCTTGATTTCAAACTAAAGAGCACGTGTTCAAAAGAAACGCTTGAAAGTATGTAGAACATTTTTCTTTTTTTAAAGAAGGGGGATGTTATATTCATTGGTCAACAAACAGAATTTTGTAATTGGTTGCATTTTACCGTCATTGCATACTGCGCAAAGATTGGTTAAGACCACCCAGGTCGTGAGGTCATTTCAGTTGATCATGGCCGGAGACAAATGAACATGCCAGTTATAGCTAGCTAATAGAGAACTACATTTCATGAAGATCTTGTCGTACTGCATTTTATTATTTTGTACAAAGCGTGCAAAACAAGACAGTGAGTACAGTATTTGTTTCCTTCTGTTTCCTGTCGAAGTTGCCAATGTTTTAATCCTATTTCCGTCATATATGTGCTCAATTTTTTGCTAGTTAAGAAACTACTGTTATCCACATTTTGCCTGTCAGCTGACTAGCTAGCTAGCTAAGTTGTAGCCATTTTTGTATGTCGTTTTTTAATCACTGTATTGTTATAGCAGATGATAAATGTTTTTTCTTGTTTGTTATTGCTAAATATATGTGCCTTATAATAGGCAAGTCAACCCCGTTTTCCTGATTACTGTTAAATCCAATCAGATGTTGTAACCAGTCCTATTGGACCCTATAGGATTTTATGATATAGAATCCAATAGAAAAATCATATCATATATCCTGCCTGTTTGGCCCTGTCGGGGGGTATCGTTGGACAGGGCCACAGTGTCTTCCGACCCCTCCTGTCTCAGCCTCCAGTATTTATGCTGCAATAGTTTGTGTGTTGGGGGGCTAGGGTCAGTCTGTTATATCTGGAGTATTTATCGAGTCTTATCCGGTGTGAATTTAAGTTTCTAGTTTCAACTGTTCTGCCTGCGGCTATGGAACACTGACCTGTTCACAGGACGTGCTACCTTGTCCCGAACCTGCCGTTTTTGACTCTCTCTCTACCGCACCTGCTGTCTAACTCTGAATGATCGGCTATGAAAAGCCAACTGACATTGTGATTACTATTATTATTATTATCATCATCATCATAAGACCCTGCTGGTCATCTATGAACGTTTGAACATCTTGGCCATGTTCTGTTATAATCTCCACAGTCAGAAGAGGACTGGCCACCCTTCAGAGCCTGGTTCCTCTCTAGGTTTCTTCCTAGGTTCCTGCCTTTCTAGCGAGTTTTTGCTAGCCACTGTGCTTCTATATCTGCATTGCTTACTGATTAGGGTTTTAGGCTGAGTTTCATCGGCTGATTGATTGATTGATTCGATTTTGGAACCAGTCCTATAGGACTGTTATGGGATTCCTATAAGATCCTATAAGATCCTATAGGATAGAGAATCCAATAGAAAAATCATATCAGATTTTGGAACCAGTCCTATTAGACTCCTATAGGACTTTATACTATATGATTTTTAGTTTTTTTATCCTATAGAATATTCTATCTACACGATTTTATCCTATCAGATGTTGTAACCTATTGGATAAGTAGCAATTATGCACCAATATTGAATTTTTAAATCCTGTTATATGAAATGAAGTGCCCTTTAAAATAGACCACTTGAAGTATTCAATAAATCAGATTTTCACCATTATTGTAAAGCCCTATTTAGGATTATTAATTACTTCACGTGATTAGTCATTCATTTACAGCTGTATCTCATTTTAAGGTCACGTGAACTGATCTCTCATTTTAATTTGGTGAAACTATTCCTTAGAAAAATGTATTTCAAAAGAAACATGGAAAATCTAATAGTCAAATCATAGTGTAAAAGCAGGTGCTGGTTATACTCTTTTTGGCCATTTTCTGGTGTTTTGTGGTGGAAAACTGAGCGAGTCAAGCATAGCACGTCCACCCTGTTACTGATAGATGGACAGGCTAGAAACCTTTTAACAATGGCTTGGTGGCCCTAAAACATTATCTCCATTGAACAACTGTAAAGAGTAATTTGAAGAAGCGGAATTAGGAACCCCTTTTGGCCACCCTGTCGACTAGATGTCATAGCCATGCATTTCTGGAATATTGTCAGGCATTACATGCATTTGAGAAAATGTATGTACATGTATCTCTGGAATACATTTTAAGGCATTACATGCATTTTACGTGATGTTAAATGCACTGAGTGTACAAAACATTAGCAACACCTGCTCTTTCCATGGCATAGTCTGACCCGGTGAATTCAGGTGAAAGCTATGATCCCTTATTGATGTCACTTGTTAAAGCCACTTCAATCAGTGTAGGTTAACGGGAGGAGACAGGTTAAAGGAGGATTTGTAAGCCTTGAGACAATTGAGACATGGATTGTGTATGTGTGCCATTCAGAGGGTGAATGTGCAAGACAAAAGATTGAAGTGCCTTGGAACAAATCAAATGTTATTTGTCACATGCGCCGAATACAACAGGTGTAGGTAGACCTTACCGTAAAATGCTTACTTACAAGCCATTAACTAACAATGCAGTTTAGAAAATATTTACTATATTAACTACATTTCAAAGTAACACAATAAAATAACAATTACGGGGCTATATACATGTGGCACCGGAACCGAGTCAATGTGCGGGGGTACAGGTTAGTCGAGGTAATATATACATGTAGGTCGGGCTAATGTGACGATGCATAGACAATAAACAGAGCGTAGCAGCAGTGATGGTGTTGGAGTCGTGCTTGGCCACGCAGTCATGGGTGAACAGACAGTACAGGAGGGGACTAAGCACGCACCCCTGAGGGGCCCCTGTGTTGAGGATCAGCATGACAGATGTGTTGTTGTCTACCCTTACCACCTGGGGGCGGCCCGTCAGAAAGTCCAGGATCCAGTTGCAGCGGGAGGTGTTTAGTCCCAGGGCCCTTAGCTTTGTGATGAGTTTTGTGGGCACTATGGTGTTAAACGCTGAGTTGCTTTAACTTCTCTAGGATAGGGGGCAGCATTTTCACGTTTGGATGAAAAGCGTGCCCAGAGTAAACTGCCTCCTACTCAGTCCCAGATGCTAATATATGCATATTATTAGTAGTATTGGATAGAAAACACTCTGAAGTTTCTAAAGCTGTTTGAGTCATGTCTGTGACTATAACAGAACTTATTTGGCAGGCAAAACCCCGAGGACAAACCATTCAGATTTCTTTTTTTTTAGGTCACCCTCTTTTAAATGTGTTTTCATTGGGAATCCAGATTTCTAAGGAACCTTCCTGCAGTTCCTATCGCTTCCACTGGATGTCAACAGTCTTTAGAAATTGGTTGAGGTTTTACCTTTGAGAAATGAAGAAGTAGCCATGTTCAGAATGAGGCTCCAGTGAAGTGTACTGTTTGTTAGAGGCGCGTGACCAGAAAGCATGCTACACATTGTTTCCTCCGGTATTGAACACAGGTCATCCCGTCTTCAATTTTATCGATTATTTACGTAAAAAAATACCTAAAGTTGTATTACAAAAGTAGTTTGAAATGTTTGGACAACGCTTACAGGTAACTTTTGAGATATTTTGTAGTCACGTTGTGCAAGTTGGAACCGGTGTTTTTCTGGATCAAACGCGGCAAATAAATTGACATTTTGGATATGTATCGACGGAATTAATCGAACAAAAGGACCATTTGTGATGTTTATGGGACATATTGGAGTGCCAACAGAAGAAGCTCGTCAAAGGTAAGGCATTAATTATATCTTTATTTCTGCGATTTGTGTCGCGCCTGGAAGGTTGAAATATGATGGTCTGTGATTGTTAGCTGGGGTGCTATCCTCGAAGCGAGCATAAAAGGCATTTAGCCCGTCTGGTAGGCTTGCGTCACTGGGTAGCTTGTGGCTGGGTTTCCCTTTGTAGTCCGTAATAGTTTGCAAGCCCTGGAACATCCGACGAGTATTAGAGCCAGTGTAGTAAGTGTCAATCTTAGTCCTGAATCGATGCTTTGTCTGTTTGATGGTTTGGCTGAGGGCATAGTGGGATTAGTGTTCCGCTCCTTGAAAGCGGAAGCTCTAGCCTATAGCTTGGTGCAGATGTTGCCTGTAATCCATTGCTTCTGTTTGGGATATGTACCTACGGTTACTGTGGGGACGACGTCATTGATGCACTTATTGATGAAGCCGGTGACTGAATCCCGGAACATATTCCAGTCTGTGCTAACAAAACAGAGCTGTAGCGTAGTATCTGCGTCATCTGACCACTTCCGTATTGAGCGAGTCACTAGTACTTCCTGCTTTAGTCTTTGCTTGTAAGCAGAAATCAGGAGGATAGAATTAGAGTCAGATTTGCCAAATGGAGGGTGAGGAAGAGCTTGTACGTGTCTCTGTGTGTAGAGTAAAGGTGGTGTAAAGTTTTTTTTCCATTGGTTGCACATGTGGCATGCTGGTAGAAATTAGGTAAAAGTCCCCGGCCACTAGGAGCGCACCTTCAGGATGAGCATTTACATGTTTGCTTATGGTCTTACACAGCTCGTTGAGTGCGGTCTTAGTGCCAGCATCAGTTTGTGGTGGTAAATAGACAGCTACGAAAAATATAGATGAAAACTCTTGGTAGATAGTGTGGACTACAGCTTATCATGAGGTACTCTACCTCAGGCGAACAATACCTCGAGACTTCCTTGATATTACTTTGCGCACCAGATGTTATTGACAGATAGACACACACCACCCCCCTTCGTCATACCGGAGGTAGTTGTTCTGTCTTGCCGATGCACGGAAAGCCCAGCCAACTGTATACAGTGCATGTGGAAAGTATTCAGACCCCTTCCCTTTTTCCACATTTTGTTACGTTACAGGTTTACTCTAGAATGGATTAAAGAAAAGAAATCCTCATCAATCTACAGACAATACCCCATAATGACAAAGTGAAAACAGGTTTTTAGAATTGTTTGCAAATGTATAAAAAAAGTAGTCAGACCCTTTGCTATGAGACTCGAAATTGAGCTCAGTTGAATCCGATTTCCATTGATCATCCTTGAGATGATTCTACAACTTGATTAGAGTCCACCTGTGGTAAATTCAATTGATTGGACATGATTTGGAAAGGCACCACATTTTCTATATAAGTTCCCTCAGTTGACAGTGTATGTTAGAACAAAAACCATACCATGAGGTCAAAGGAATTGTCCATAGAGCTCTGCAAAAGGATTGTGTCAAGGCACAGATCTGGTGAAGGGTATCAAAACATGTGTGAAACTTAGACCAGTGGCCTCCATTCTTAAATGGAAGAAGTTTGGAACCACCAAGACTCTTCCTAGAGCTGGCAGCCCGGCCAAACTGAGCAATCGGGGGAGAAGGGCCTTGGTCAAGGAGGTGACCAAGAACTTGATGGTCACTCTGACAGAGCTCCAGAGTTCCTCTATGGAGACGGGAAAAACTTCCAGAAGGACACCATCTCTGCAGCACTCCACCAATCAGGCCTTTGTGGTAGAGTGGCCAGATGGCAGCCACTCTTCAGTAAAAGGCTCATGACAGCCCGCTAAGAGTTTGCCAAAAGGCACCTAAAGGAGGCCCCTAAAGGACTCTCAGACTATGATAAAAAAGATTCTCTGGTCTGATGAAACCGAGATTGAACTCTTTGGCCTGAATGCCAAGCGTCACGTCTGGAGGAAACCTGGCACCATCCAGATGAAAGGAGCAAAGTACTGTACAGAGAGACCCTTGATGAAAACAAGTATTTTCTTTGCTATTCCTACACGATGGCACTTATTAAAGGCTTGAATCTCATAGGGACCTCACTGTCACCACTGGTCATCTAGCTAGCGACGTAGCCAGCAGGGTTGCATCGGTTCCCATTGGACTACAGCTAGTTAGGTGGGCTAACTAATGCTAGCTAGCTAACGTGAGCTGATTATCATGTAGCAGCCTATGCTGACTAGAGTCGCTAGCATGCTAACGTTTGCTAGCTAATTTTGATACACCTGCAAAAATCAAGGAAATGGTACTGAACTCATGACAAAATCATGTTTCAATATTGTAGTGGCTATGGATGTTTTGGTTGTTTCTTTCTTGCTCAGTGACATTGGAAAAAATCATATTTTGGCATTTAACTACAGGTATGTATCTAAAAAGATTTTGACATGATTTTGATTTTGACATTCCCTGTGAGATACTGCGAGAATCTGCACAGTCACGGGTACGGAGCATCAGAAATAAAATATCCAGTCACAGATTAGAAGCCAGAGAAACGTAAATGTTTCTCATATGTCACATGCAGTTATCTCAGTAATTTTACAGACTTTATCATTGGTAACATGCATATAAAAAAAATTGAACATTTTAACTGGAACAACACTCTCAGTAATGGTTGAACAAATATCATTTTGTGAACTTTGAACTACATGGTTCTATCCGAAAAAATATTTTTCAGAGATAATTGGCTTTAAAGATCCGAACTCTCATTGGTTTGAATGATGTCAGCATTTTATATTGTATTATTTTTTAGCTTAACAACATGAATTGGCGTATATGCAAACCACGGCCCAAAATATTGTAATGAGCCTCTGCATTATGAAGTAGCTGGGCTTAGTGTGGGTTAGCCTGTGCAGGGCTTGGTGTGGCCTGGCCCATGTTGGGCTGGTGTCCGCTAGCCTATGCTGGACTGGTGTAGGCTACCCTGTGTTTGGCTGCTGTGGGCTTGGTGTAGGCTGTGTGTTGGCTATCCCCTGTACATCTTGTCCACATTGGGCCAATGGGATCATCTTTTCTGGGTGGATCATATCCTTTGATTTCTCTCTAGCTCACACACAAACACACGTGATTGTTGGTACATACTTTTGGCACCACAATGATGAGCATGCAGGCCGTTCCAGCCAGCAGCAGAGCTGGGGCACATGTCCTCTTCCTGCCCACCCGGTCCATCGCATAACAGCCAATCAGGTAGGAAGGGAACTCCACTGCACCTAGAAACAGCCAATCACAGAAGATGTCAGGTCAAGGCAGCAGGCATTGCTGGCATGGGGACATTATGTGTGGTGACATCTGGTACTGGGCCGGCTGTGGCTGTTATTTGACTGAAAGGCCCTGGTGATGAGACTGTTTAGCCTTTGAGATCATTGAGAGTATAAATGGCACTAGCTAGAGTCTAATTCCAACATGTTTCAAGCAAACCACCATAGTCCCTGTGCCCAAGAACACTAAGGTAACCTGCCTAAATGACTACCGACCAGTAGTCTTCACGTATGTAGCCATGAAGTGCTTTGAAGGCTGGTCATGGCTCATATCAACACCATTATCCCAGAAAACCTAGACCCACTCTAATTTGCATACTGCCCCAACAGATCCACAGATGATGCAATCTTTATTTCACTCCACACTGCCCTTTCCCACCTGGACAAAAGGAACACTTATGTGAGAATGCTATTCATTGACTACAGCTCAGCATTAATACCCTCAAAGCTCATCACTAATCTAAGGATCCTGGGACTAAACACCTCCCTCTGCAACTGGATCCTGGACTTCCCGACGAGCTGCCCCCATGTGGTGAGGGTAGGTAGCAACACATCTGCCACGCTCATCCTCAACACTGGAGCTCCACAGGGGTGCGTTATCAGTCCCCTTCTGTACTCCCTGTTCACCCACGACTGTAAGGCCAGGCACGACTCCAACACCATCATTAAGTTTGCAGATGACACAACAGTGTTAGGCCTGATCACTGACAACGACGAGACAGTCTATAGGGAGGAGGTCAGAGACCTGGCCCGGTGGTGCCAGAATAACAACCTATCCCTCAATGTGAGCAAGACTAAGGAGATGATTGTGGAATACAGGAAAAGGAGGACCGAGCACGCCCCCATTCTCATCGACGGGACTGTAGTGGAGCAGGTTGAGAGCTTCAAATTCCTTGGTGTCCACATCAACAACAAACTAGAATGGTCCAAACACACCAAGACAGTTGTGAAGAGGGCACAACAAAGCCTATTCCCCCTCAGGAAACTAAAAAGATTTGGCATGGGTCCTGAGATCCTCAAAAGGTTCTACAGGTGCAACATCGAGAGCATTCTGACTGGTTGCATCACTGCCTGGTACGGCAATTGCTCGGCCTCTGACCGCAAGGCACTACAGAGGGTAGTGCGTACTGCTCAGTACATCACTGGGGCCAAGCTTCCTGCCATCCAGGACCTCTATACCAGGCGGTGTCAGAGGAAGGCCCTAAAAATTGTCAAAGACTCTAGCCACCCTAGTCAAAGACTGTTCCCTCTGCTACCGCATTGCACGCGGTACCGGAGCGCCAGGTCTAGGTCCAAGAGGCTTCTAAACAGCTTCTATCCCCAAGCCATTAGACATCTAATCAAATCTAACATCTAATCAAATGGCTACCCAGACAATTTGCATTGCACCCCCGTCTTTTACGCTGCTGCTACTCTGTTTGTTATCAATGCAGAGTCACTTTAATAACTCTACGTACATGTACATACTACCTCAATTACCTCAACTAACCGCACATTGACTCTGTACAGGTACCCCCTGTATATAGCCTCACTATTGTTATTTTATTGCTGCTCTTTAATTATTTGTTTTATTTCTTTTGAATTTTTATCAAAACTGCATTGTTGGTAAGTGGGTCATTCCAGAATTTGGAGGACAATTTAGGCATCAACACTTTTGAAAAATGAACCCTTTATCATTTTCTATTATGTATTTAAGAAAAACAGGTAATAAACCGTCAAATAATTTGATTCGTCCAGCTCAGGCATCAAAGGTACACTTTTTATTTTTTGTGTGCTATGCTTGGCACAACCTTGTTACGAATACTCAGGAACCTGAAAAAAGTACATTTTAAAATATTGTTTAATAAATCCTCTACCTTTAAGTAAGGAAAGTCACATTCACATTGAATACTCATTAAATTTCAGATAAGACTTTGGACTTATATTCATTTAAGCAACTTTGAAATCTCTTGCCCAACTTTTCAATAGTCACATGTTTATAAAAAAACTTATTTCAGTATTTATTTTCAAATATTTGCTCATACGTTATGCACATGGTCATTCAAACTAGTAAAAGGACAATAGGTTAAACCCTCGTGAGTTGAGAAAATCTGATATGGTAACAGGGTTGAAAGGGTTGCGCAAAGTAACATGGTTGAATGGATTACAGTACTTTTGATTGTAGATCATGACATAAATGTGACAAATAAATACCCAGGACCACAGGAATGTTGTTTAATAATATTGTATATATCTTTTCGAAGGAGGATCAACAGGATGAGTAGGAATGATAAAAAATAAACACGTCAACAAGACCACAAACTGGATCTGATCAAATATTCGATGGACAAACGTAAAAATTTGTCATATTACAGTGGTCCGACAACCTGGCATTAAAATGAATGAGCATATCAAAAATAGTCATGAACTGATCAATATTTTAGAAAGCTGACGTTATAATGTTCAGATGTCATTTTAGTGGCTGGCCAGAGTATCCCATACCTCACTTGCGATGACCATGTGGCGTGAGGTAACGTTCTCTGGGGGAGGAATGAGGGTCAGCACATCCTCAAAGGGATACCAAAGGAGATCGTTTTTTTCTGGCCGCTGAGGGACGGTTCACCCACTCTATGCATACATTTCACCTCTTGGTTTGATCCCTGGGTAGATGGTGTGGTCGTACACCAGGGCACACCATATCCCCACAACCTCTGGACTGTGCCACTACACTTCTTCTAGTGTGCTGTGTATGGGGTCTTCTGTGTGGTCATCTGTGGGATTAAAGTTGAAGTATTTTGTTTTTTGGCAATCACACTCCAGATTCTCTGTTGCAGAGCGCATGCAGCTGACGTCGCGGTAGAGAATTTTCCCAGGTGGAGCCTCATTGTGGACGGTACGGCTGGAAGCTAGCATTTCTTTCACTGCATCCTCCACAGCTTGCTCCTGAATGTAAAACAATTTCACCTTTGATCGTCCCTCACTCAGAGTTTGACACAGCTTCTACTGTGTGCAGGGACCATCGCTAAAAAAATGGATGGTTGTCACATCCGGGCATCTCTCGAATTTCCCTCAGGATGGGCTCCAGGTGTTGCCGTATGGCAGGTGGTCCCTTCAGTCTGGATGCCGATACAGTGCAGAAGGAGGTAGGGGCAGATGCCCCCACCCCACACACATAGTAAACCCCAGTGTGCAAAGTGGCCTGTTGGTGTGATGCATCAAAATGGACAGCTTGTACTTGAGCGCTGTACTTGCAGCCGTAGTTCTCAGAGAAGTCAATACGGACTGCACTTTCATTTGCAGGGAGGTTCAGCTTCAGGGCCTGAGAGAAAGCATATTGCTGTCTGATGTTATAGAGTGAACTTCTGGAGCTCTCACGGGTGTGCCAGAACTCTGTTGAATGACATGGCAAATCGCAGTTCTAGTGTTAATTTGACTATAGATAATAGATTGTCCCTTCTTAGTGAACTGAAGGAGATACAACCCTGTTACTGTAGTGCAACACTGTTACTTGAATTAATGCTAATGTTAGCTTTTTCTCAGGAATAGATGCTAGCTGTGGAATGTAGCGTTACTGTCAAGGTCGAGGACAAACTTAGTTATATATATATAAAAACAGAAAACTTTGAAATGAATTGGTCTTATTCTGATAATATGAGTAACAGGGTTGTGTTGGTTAGAGTGACACACTCAATCAAGGCTGAAAAGATTGAAAAAATAGAAGAGAGGACTTTACCTATGGTGTTAGCAAATGGCTTGACGATGTAATTTCCTCTGTCTCATGTGACTAACTGTTTTTTCTCTTCCTCTGCCAGGGTAAATTGGTTTCGGTAACAGGGCTGCTTGCATGTTGTGGCACACAACTTTAGTGCATAATTGATATCATTTAAAAAATGTTGATGATTAAACAAATAGTTTTAACAATTACAAGAGACATATATAAACAAAATCATACCAAAAAAGTAGATTGAAAACTTATTTTAAGTGTTATATTTGATGTGCAAGTTGGTCATCAAGAAGGTGGGACAAGAGAAAAATGCAATTTTAGGGGGTGCTCGAGAGTTATTTGGTATTTTAAATAATTTTGGAACCACTTTTTTTCTACAACTATAATTACATTTTGTCTCAAGACCAATATTTTGGGCATGGATTATTTGAAATTTCATGTGTGGGACAGAAAATGTCCTCTAATTCTGGAATGACCCAAGTAAGCGTTTCACTGTAAGGTCTACACCTGTTGTATTCAGCGCATGTGACAAATAAAAGTTCCCACGTTTGCGGAGACAGCATTCCCGGTAATGCTGCATATGTAGGTGTAACAACGGGATCTGCCGTAAACTCACTCCACAGCTAGCTTGAAATGTCACGGAATTAGCCACTCAAGAAGAACCTTTTGAGTGGCTTAACCCGTTGGTAACTTTGTCAAGGAGGGCAGTCACATGTGTTGCGGCGCAGAACCTCCCTGGTTCGGGACAACAAGGGGGACTAGCTGTTAGTAGCACACCTGTTTAGCCGCAGCGGTTTAGCTAAAAAAAAATGTTTTTGAAGTATTCCTGTTTTGCTTGTTAATAAGTTAATAAAGCCGCATACAAACATGGTCTCTTTTTGTTTTCTTGAGTAAGGCAGCTCCAAAATGTAGGTGTTACAGCCTAGCTCAGTGCTTTCTGTGGTGGTGGGGCAGCCAGTGGAAAATACGAAGCGTAGGGGTTGGTAATGTTCTCTAGTTGTGCCGTGATTGGCTCAGCTTTCTGTCGGTCATGGGGACACTACGTCACCGCAAAATCTACGGGTAGAGCTCGAAAATTCAATCCCCTTGGGTGCTGCCATATACTTACATTAGAAGTGGCCATACATGAAGGCTCAAGGTGTCACGTTCTGACCATAGTTCTTGTGTGTTTTACTTGTTTTAGTGTTGGTCAGGACGTGAGCTGGGTGGGCATTCTATGTTGTGTGTCTAGTTTGTCTGTTTCCTGTCTTTGTGTTCATTGCACCAGAGAGGACTGTTTCGGTTTGCCACATTTGTTATTTTGTATTGTTGTAAGTGTTCACGTTATTCGTAATTAAAATGTTGAGCACAAACTACGCTGCGTCTTGGTCCGATCCCTGTTACACCTCCTCTTCAGACGAAGAGGAGGAAGGCTGCCGTTACACAAGGTCATTGGCCAAAAGATAAAATGACGTCAAATCATGTTATATCTACCGTAGCTTTGATTGGACTGATCATGTCAACATCGTACTTTCAAAATCTTAACTAGCCATCTAGACAAGCAGTCATCGTCGCGCATTAAGTCGGTAATTTACAGGCAAATCCTTGTCATATGAAGAGAAATTATAGATAAAACGTATCCATTGAACATAAATATTACACAATAAGTTAGAAATCGGAAATTCAACAATGAGTGCTAAAGCGCCACTGCAGCCCCGGGTTCGATCCCAGGGTGTCACAGCCGGCCGTGACCGGGAGACCCATGGGATGGCGCACAAATGGTCCAGCGTCGTCTGAGTTAGGGGAGGGTTTGGCCAGCCGGGATGTCCTTGTCTCCTTGTGCTCTAGCGACTCCTTGTGGCGGGCTGGTCGATCGACTACGGTCGTCAGTTCGACAGTGTTTCCTCTGACACATTGGTGTGGCTGGCTTCCGGGTTAAGCGAGCAGTGTGTCAAGAAGCAGTGCGGCTTGGCTCTCGACCTTTGCCGAGTCGGCAGGGGAGTTCCAATGATGAAACAAGATCGTAACTACCAATTGGATATCACGTAAAAAGGGGTAACGCATTTGAATACATTGGCCATGCTGTCAATCCAGCATGACTTCTGCCACGTTCAAAACAACTGGAAACTCTGAACTGGGAAATCACAGACTTCAGTGAGATCAAGACAACTGTGAACTCGGATAAGACTAGCTCTGACTGGGAAAATACAGAAAATCATTCTGAACGGTCATCCAACTCGGAATTCCAAGTCAGGATTTCGGGCCTCTTTCTAGAGCCTACAAGAAGGCCCGCCACCAACCTTCCTGTTCAAGTGAGCCCAGCACAACAAGGTGAGTCCAAAAAGTCTTGTATGCTGCTGCATAAATTATGTAATATGCCAGGGAGATATGTATACTGTAGCTAAGAAAGTAATACTAAGTGTATGTTGTGTAGTAAGCCGTTAGTAGCCCACGTACCTGACCCTAATAATTTGTTCCCTTTTCCCATCGTAACTTAGCCTACTGTTCTGACTTCGTGGTGCATATTTACCCTGTAGCCTGTTTTAGAGAAATGTCATCATCGAATATTGTAAGAGCATTCCATTGTCTGCTTATATGCCCCATTTATTTAGCCTATGGTTCTGTATTGGTGTACTAGAACATTGAAGACGTTTAAGCTGTCTATCAATCATTGTTTTCGCGAACAATGGATGCCAGTGAAAAATGCATACTTGCAACAGCTGCATAGTGTGGATCCCAGCCTATGGAATACAATTTAGATGGAGTTCCTCCCTTCTAAACTCCTCTGTGGTATTGTGCTCCATACTGTCAAAAACAAGTTTTAATTTAAGACCACGAGTGGGGCTTTTATTGCTCAATCAAATTTTTCCATAGGCCTAACGGACACATGCTCAAACCCACACACTTTTGATAGACTTAAACACCCGAGCTATCATATGGGTTAGAAGAAGCCTACATAACCAACCCATAAAGTAAAATGTTACATCCATATATGGCCAGCTATGTAAACTCTAACATTGATTTAGTCTGCAATGGATGTCGTTCAATTGGTAATATTAATTTTTGTGTTCTTCTAATGCCTCAAGGGAAAAGTAAAGGGAAAAGTTAAAGTTAAAGGAAGTAATCAGATTACGTTACTGAGATTGGGTAATCAAGGTTACATTACCGATTACAGTTTAACAGGTACCCAGTAACCTAAGGCAAATTACATTCAGAAAGTGACCTATTGAACCCGGTATGCGTCCTCCGGGGCATATGATGGGTTGGCATAATCCAAAAACGTAGTTGAAACGTAGCTAGCACCCCAAAAGTTTTGAGTTCGAATCTCATCACGGACAACTTTAGCATATTAGCTACTTTTCAACTACTTTTTTGGATTATGTAATTTATCATATGTCTTGGAGGAGGTATACAGGGTTCAATAGGTTACTTTCTAAATGTAATCTGTTAGTTACTAGTTACCTGTCCTAAATTGTAATCAGTAACCTAATTTGATTACTTTTTGTTACGTTACTTTCTCCTTAAAAGGCATTAGATGACAAAAAGGATCAATCTAACGCATTTGGTGTGTAATCATTGCTCAGGTGAAACAGGTGAAGCTTTTTTCAATGCTGAATTGCATGTCATTGAGAAAACAGAAAGGTGTCATAAACAATTTTTCGCAAACATCCTTTCTGCATTTAAAAGTTATCCAAGAAGTAATCATCTAGATTCTCAAAAATATCTGTCATCCAATTACAATATTTTTGCTGGTAACGTAAGTGATGAGTTAGTTTTTTTGTAGTCAGATTACATGTAACAAACAATTACTCCCCAGCTCTGAGTAACCATCTGTCTTATGTAACCATACCAAACATAATATACACTACATGACCAAAAGTATGTGGACACCTGCTCGTTGAACGACTCATTCCGAAATCATAGGCATAATCATGGTCCCCTCTTTGCTGCTATAACAGCCTCCACTCTTCTGGGAAGACTTTCCACTAGATGCTGAAGCAATGTTGCGAGGGACTTGCTTCCACAAGAGCATTAGTGAGGTCGGGCACTACTGTTGTGAGATTAGTCCTGGCTCGCAGTCGGCGTTCCAATTCATCCCAAAGGTGTTTGACGGAGGGCAGAAATTATTAAATCATTAGACCACTCACTAAAGCCATCAGGCATATGAAAGTCACATTAATGGGCCTCCTGAGTGGCGCAGCGGTCTAAGGCACTGCAACGCAGTGCTTGAGGTGTCACTACAGACCTGGGTTTGATCCCAGGATGTGTCACACCCAGCCGTGACCGGGAGTAACATAGGGTGGTGCACAATTTGTCCGGATTTGGGGAGGGTTTGGCCGGAGGGGGCTTGTTGAATGGTTGAATGGTGTTTCGTGCAGCTGGTTTCCGGGTTAAGTGGGCGGGTGTCTCAATGTCAACAGTGAAGAGGTGACTCAGGGATGCTTGGCTCACCACACTCTAGCGACTCCTTGTGGCGGGCCGGGTGCCTGCAGGCTGACCTTGGTCATCAGTTGCCTGGTGTTTCCTCTGACACATTGGTGCAGCTGGTTTCTGTGTTAAGAAGCGCTTTTTGGCGGGTCATGTTTCGGAGGACGCATGACTTCAATTAGGGGAGGTAGGGTAAGGGGAAAAAATATTACACACACACAATATATGGGGGATTGAAAATGATGGAGACAATTACATTGATGGAAGCTACAATCTGCACTAATAAAGCAACCCTCTCGATGGGGTTGAGGTTAGGGCTCTGTGCAGGGCAGTCAAGTTCTTCCACACCGATCTCAACAAACCATTTCTGTATGGACCTTGCTTTGTGCATGGGGGCATTCTCATGTTGAACCAGGAAAGGGCTTTCCCCAAACTGTACCCACAAAGTTGGAAGCACAGAATCGTCTAGAATGTCATCGTAAAATAAATTCAAATCAAATTGTATTGGTCACGTACACATATTTAGCAGATGTCTGCTGTAGCGTTAAGATTTCCCTTCACTGAAACTGAGGGGCCTAGGCATCCTATGAAGGTGCGACGTTGAAAGTCACTGAGCTCTTCAGTAAGGCCATTCTACTGCCAGTGTTTTTTCTATGGAGATTGCATGGCGGTGTGCTCGATTTTATACACCTGTCAGCAATGGGTGTGGCTGAAATAGCCCGAATCCACTAATTTGAAGGTGTGTCCACATACACTATATATACAAAAGTATCATACTAAATGGAGTGTCAGAATAATGCTAAATGCTCTGAGACCAGTTTTCTATAATAAGCACACATACCCATAGTACACACAGCACATATGCACACACAAACCAACCCCCATCCCCCTCTCACCAGCCAGGAAGAGGTTGATGTACTGGTTGCCCCCCAGGTTGACGGAGCCCAGGGAGAAGACGTAGTAGCCCAGGCTGCCAATGAACCACACTGCCCACACTGTCACTGTCCTCCAGGCCATCCTCCATGTCCCAAACAGGTCCAGGATGCTCAGCTTTCTCTCGGGCTCCGCTGGCTGTGCTCTCCCCGGTGCCACCTCCTTCTCCAGCAGAGCCTCCTTGGGTTCCAGGAGGTCCTCGGCCCTCAGGCGGCCAGGCTCCAGGCCGTTGAAGCGGGCTATGGAATCCAACAGGACCTGGGTCTCCTGGAGCCTCCCCTTAGCCATCAGGTAGAAGGGTGTCTCGGGAAACTTCCAGCAGAAGAAGAGGAAGGGCGAGGTGCAGGTGGAGAGGATGATCTGGTAGATCCACCAGGTACGCACTAGGTAGCCCGTGATCGCCACCATCATGACGCCTGCGGCGAAGGCGGCGTGCACGTGCATGGAGGTCCACGTGCGTACCTTGTTGCCGGTGAACTCGGTCACGTACACAAACACCACTACAAGGTAGCCGCTGGACACCTACCGAGAGAGAGGGAGGGAACATTACAATTAGATCAAAAAAGGTTACACAACGCAAGGCCAGAGCTTCAAATGCTGATCACACACACACACACACACACACACACACACACACACACACACACACACACACACACACACACACACACACACACACACACACACACACACACACACACACACACACACACACACCTCGCATTACTGTTGATGCAGAAAGTTAATCTAAGGCCTGAAAACAAGTCTCATATATCTTATCTACTTATCCTGCATTTAGTAAATGGACCGTGAGAGCAGACTGTGGTTAGAATATACTGTAGATCAAATGTTATCTTCAGAGAATTACCCAGATACTAGCCTAGGCTAGCCATATCAACATTCTCTAAGGAAGACTGCTTTTCATCCAGATGGAGAGAGGAAGACACTCATACAGTCCACAGACCTATACACATGCAGTAAATATTTGCACAGTCACATAGCTAGGACATTTTATTTTGATTATGCTTTTTGTTTTCAAGGTAATTTCAACAATCTTACGTGTAGCACTTCCATGAGCTATTCTGCTGATGGTCACCTGTTCCTCAGCTATTCTTTAAACATAAGCCACACCCTCTACTGACAGGGCTGGCCCACAGAGAGGCATGTCACAGGAAGGCCAAAGATATCATGAAGGACATCAACCACCCGCGCCACGGCCTGTTCACCCTGCTGTCATCCAGAAGGCGAGGCCAGTACACGTGCATCAAAGCTGGGACAGAAAGACTGAAATACAGCTTTATCTCAAGGCCATCAGATGGTTAAATAGCCTTCACTAGCCGGCCTCCATCCAGTACCCTGCCCTGAACTTAGTCACTATCACTAGCCGGCTACCACCCGGTTACTCAACCCTGCACCTTTAGAAGCTGCAAACTTTTGTAAAGTGCATTTGGAAAGTATTCAGACCCCTTGAATTTTTCCACATTTTGTCCACACCCTCATCAATCTACACACAATACCCCATAATGACAAAGCAAAAACATTTTTTTAATCTTTTGCAAATTAAGCTGAAATATCACATTTACAGAAGTATTCAGACCCTTTACTCACTACTATGTAGAAGCACCTTTGGCAGCGATTACAGCCTCAAGTATTTTTTGGTATGATGCTACAAGCTTGGCACACCTGTATTTGGGGAGTTTCTCCCATTCTTCTCTGCAGATGCTCTCAAGTTCTGTCAGGTTGGATGGGGAGCGTTGCTGCACAACTATTTTCAGGTCTCTCCGGAGATGTTCTATCAGATTCAAGTCCAGGCTCTGGCTGGGCCACTCAAGGATATTCAAGAGACTTGTCCCAAAGCCACTCCTGCGTTGTCTTAGCTGTGTGCTTAGGGTCGTTTTATGGTTGGAAGGTGAACCTTCGCCCCCAGTCTGAGGTCCTAAGTGGTCTGGAGCAGGTTTTCATCAAGGATCTCTCTGTACTTTGCTCTGTTCATCTTTCCCTCTATCCTGACTAGTCTCCCAGTCCCTGCCGCTGAAAAACATCCCCACAGCATGATGCTGCCACTACCATGCTTCACCGTAGTGATGGTGCCAGGTTTTCTCCTGACGTGACGCTCTGCATTCAGGCCAAATAGTTCAATCTTACTTTCATCAGACCTGAGAATCTTGTTTCTCATGGTCTGGGAGTCTTTAGGTGCCATTTGCCAAACTCCAAGCGGGCTGTCATGTGTCTTTTACTGAGGAGTGGCTTCCGTCTAGCCACTCTACCATAAAGGCCTGATTGGTGGAGTGCTGCAGAGATGGTTGTCCTTCTGGAAGATTCTACAGACTAACTCTGGAGCCATGTCAGAGTGACCATTGGGTTCTTTGTCACCTCCCTGACCAAGGCCCTTCTCCCCTGATTGCTCAGTTTGTCTGGGCGGCCAGCTCTAGGAAGAGTCTTGGTGTTTCCAAACTTCTTCCATTTAAGAATGATGGTGGCCGCTATGTTCTTGGGGACCTTCAATACTGAATAATGTTTTTGGCACCCACCTGTTATTGTAATGGTGAGAGTGTAGCATGTCTTGGGGGTTTTGCATACAGCATACAATTACAACTTTTGCATACAGCATACAATTACTGTATGTTTATGGGAGATTATTCCCGAAATTTCAAGTAAAGTGCATGTCTCAAGATAGGATTTGCCCATAAAATAATATTTAATTGCGCGTCTCCTTACGTCATCCTGCATTCCTTACACTCCACATGTGTTGATAATTAGGCTTTTTCTCACACTTACCATGGCGAGCAGGAAGCGGACGACCATAAATAGGTAGTAGTTTCCCATGAATGCCACGCTTACACCAAACACAAACTGGCAGAGGCTGGTGATCATTAGGACCCTCCGTCTGCCAACCCTGAGAGAGAGAGAGAGAGAGAGAGAGAGAGAGAGTCATGCTCAACATGAGCTCCTGATATATTTGATTTTTTTGGTTTTTAGAATGAGATAAACACTCTAATCGAAGAAGAATTCCAGACAAGAAGTGATGAACAACAACTCTATACATTCAGAATAGAGAAAAAAAAGTAACTTGGCGCCTCAAGTTAAGAAGTTTTGAGTCTAGCTAGCTAGCTACACAACAAAGACCCAGCCAGCAGACTAACAAGCTAGCCATAAGAAACGAGCTAGAACAAAACTAGCAAGGTCAGTTAATACAACTACATCAAACGACCAAACTGAGTGAGTAAAACAAAAAGGAGCACGGACTAACTGTAAACATATCTTCAGTCTTTTGTGTGAGGATTTTTCACTATATTTGCTGTCTTTTGAAAGTAGCGCGAACAGCAGACGAACAAATCGGTTGCCATGGCAACGGGGCAGCAGAACAGCGCAGCAGTAGCGGTAGTAGCAGAGCGCACAGACACCATGTCCCCACTCCCCCTCAGCGCAGAATCCATTCTCTACCCAAAAAAGCTGAAAGCTGAAAGAGGTTCAGCAAGAGAGAGACGGACTCAAGAGAGAGCTGGCTGATCTAACAAAGGAGGTGAGAGAGCTCCAAAAAGACAGGCAGAGCAGCAATAAGGAGCTGACCGCACTAAGAGAGGAGCTGCAGGAGAGAAAGAGAGCAGAGGACAGGCTGCAGGAGCAGATAGATCACCACCCTATGACCTGCCCTCACACAGCAGAGGAGCCCAGCTCAACCAGCCAGACTTCCCCAGCCCTGGCTGCTGCACCCCTCCTCCCCAACCCACAGAACAGCCTCCCACTGACAGTGGCACCCACACAGACCAGTCACACCCCAGCTCCAACACCCACCAGCCCCCCCTCTGCCCCCCCCCCAGTCCAGAAGAAACACTGGCTGACATCGTCCTGTTAATGGACTCAAATGGGAAGTATGTTCAGGAGAATAAACTTTTCCCTAGACACAAAACGAGAAAGGTGTGGTGCCCAACAACGCAAAGTGCCATGGAGCTGCTTGATAAGAACCATCTCGGGTCGCCAAGCCACATAATCATACATACCGGAAGCAACGACCTGCGTGCTCAGCAGGAGAGGGTGGCGACTTCACTACGGGGAGTGATTGAGAAGGCCTCCGCAATCTTCCCCAACTCAAGAATCATAGTGTCAACCCTTCTACAGAGGAGGGACTTCCACCCTGCCACAATCCAAAGAATAAATGCCAGCCTATCCCGGGACTGTGCCCTGCGACCCAATGTACACCTGGCCCACCATCCCACCCTCGATCTGGACTGTCTCTATGACCATGTTCACCTGTACAGGGAGACAGTCCCCATCCTTGCCAAGACTCTCAAGGACGTCGCTCTAAACCGCAGCCCGACCTCTCCACCCAGGAACAGCGGAGCAATCTCCACCCCGCCGAGATCACCGAGACAACATCCCGGACCAGCACCCTGGACCCCCCAGCCACGACCACAGCACCACCAACCTCAATGCCCACCACAGCCAGCGCAGCACAGACCACCCCAGCCCAGCTTCAGAGCCACCCAGATGAGGCCTACCACCCCCCTCCTCCCCACCGCAGACCCACACCTGGAGGAGCCACAGCCCAGCAGGCAGAGCTACGCACAGGCTGTGAGAGGAGCAACTGGCCCAGCCCCCACCAACCAAATGAGTGACATTAAACAAATGCTGAGTCTACTATGCTCACATGTGATGGGCCGAGGGTCATGGTAAGATGAGCACAAGAACTCCACCATTCTCACACTACATCCACCCAAGTGGCATGACACAAATTCTATCTTAAATGATAAACAAATCACATTTGCAAAATAAGAGTTTACTTTAATTGAAAAATCCTATTTTAATGGTTCTTCTTGGATTGTGAGTGTTTGTCTCATTTTGAAAGGTAAAGAAAAGAGAAAAAAAAAGTTATGAAGTCTTTTTACGTTGCATGTTGGAATATACAAGGATTGAAGTCCTCTGCTTTTGGGCTAAAGAGCAGAAACCCAGACTTCCTGAAAGAAATTGATGATGTTGATATTTTAGTACTACAGGAAACATGGTGCAGAGGTGATGTTTCCACTGGCTGTCCACTAGGTTATAGGGAGATAATCATACCATCCACTAAATTAAAAGGAATCAAACAGGGCGGAGACTCAGGGGGAATGCTAATATGGTATAAATCTGAACTAATTAATTCAATCGAATTGATCAAAACAGGAGAATTCTTTATCTGGTTAAAAATCAACAAGGAGGCTATCTTGACAGATAAAAACGTCTTCCTCTGTGCCACATACATTCCCCCCTCAGAGTCACCCTACTTCAACGAAGAGAGCTTCTCCATTCTAGAGGGAGAGATTAGTCACTTTCAGGCCCAAGGCAACGTACTGGTCTGTGGAGACCTGAATGCTAGAATAGCAGAAGAACAAGACACTATTAACAGTCATGGGGATAAACACCTACCAGGAAGCAATAACCTTTCCCTCCCCACATACCCCCACAGAAACAACTATGACAAAGTGAAAAACAAAAATGGATTACAGCTCCTGAGGCTCTGTCGAACACTGGGTCTGTACATAGTCAATGGCAGGCTGAGAGGAGACTCTTTTGGTAGGTACACCTACAGCTCATCCCTTGGCAGCAGCACTGTAGACTACTTCCTCACCGACCTAAACCCAGAGTCTCTCAGAGCCTTCACAGTCAGCCCACTAACACCTCTCTCAGACCACAGTAAAATCACAGTGTATCTGAGAAGAGCAGAACCCAACCATGAAGCATCATGGCCCAATAAATTACATGGTACTAAACAAGCCTATAGATGGAGTGCAAACAGTACAGACATCTACCAAAAAGCAATTAGTAGCCAAAAAATACAATCTCTCCTGGACAACTTTTTAGCCTTAACATTCTCCTTCAGCAATGAAGGTGTAAATTTGGCCGTTAGGAACATAAACTTTATATTTGACAAATTAGCCTCCTTGGCTAATCTAAAGAAGCATAAGAGCAAACCAAAAATAACAGATAATGAAAAATGGTTTGATAATGATTGCAAAAATCTAAGAAAGTCATTGAGAAATATATCTAATCAAAAACACAGAGAACCAGACAACAAAAATATACGCCTTCAATATGGGGAAACACTGAAGCAATACAAACGCACCCTAAGAACAAAAAAGGAACAGCACATTAGAAATCAGCTGGATGGAATTGAGGAATCCATAGAATCAAACCACTTCTGGGAGAATTGGAATAAATTAAACAAACCTCATCATGAGGAGTTGGCTATCCAAAATGGGGATATGTGGAGAAATCACTTTGCAAACCTCTACAGCAATATAACAAAGAGCCCAGAACAAAAAGAGATACAAGAAAAATTACAAATCCTTGAATTAGCAGTCAAAGACTATCAGAATCCTGTGGATACCCCAATTACAGAAGAAGAATTATTGGAAAAAATATGCAATCTCCAACCCAAAAAGGCCTGTGGTGCTGATGGGATTTTAAATGAAATGATCAAATATACAGACCACAAATTCAAATTGGCTATACTCAAACTCTTCAACATTATCCTCACTGCAGGTATTTTCCCCGATATTTGGAACCAGGGACTGATCACACCAATCTATAAAAATGGAGACAAATTTGACCCAAATAATTACAGAGGAATATGCGTTAACAGCAACTTGGGGAAAATTCTCTGCAGTATTATAAATAGCAGACTACATCATTTCCTTGACGAACACAACGTCCTGAGCAGAAGCCAGATTGGATTTCTAAAAAATTATCGTACAACAGACCACATTTACACCCTCCACACTCTAATTGATAAACAAGTTAACCAAAACAAAGGCAAAATCTACTCGTGTTTTGTAGATTTCAAGAAAGCATTTGATTCAATTTGGCACGAAGGTCTTTTTTATAAACTAATAGAAAGTGGTATTGGAGGGAAAACATATGATTTTATTAAATCAATGTACACTAAAAACAAATGTGCGGTTAAAATTGGCAACAAGCAAACAGACTTCTTCTCTCAGGGGCGGGGAGTGAAACAGGGCTGCCCAATAAGTCCAACATTATTTAACATCTACATGAATGAATTGGCAAAAACATTAGAAGAATCGACAGCACCTGGTATCACCCTACACAACACTGAAATCAAGTGTCTGCTGTACGCAGATGACCTGGTGCTGCTGTCTCCCACTAAAGAGGGGTTACAGCAACACCTAGATCATCTTCACAGGTTCTGTCAGACTTGGGCTCTGACCGTTAACCTAAAAAAAACAAATATAATGATATTCCAAAAAAGGTCCGGAAATAAGGATGACAAATATAAATTCTATTTGGACACAGTTCTATTAGAACACACCAAAAACTACACATATCTAGGACTAAATATCAGCAACACAGGTAGCTTTCACATGGCTGTGAATGAGCTGAGAGACAAAGCAAGAAGAGCATTCTATGCCATTAAAAGGAACATCAAAATTGAAATTCCAATTAGAATCTGGCTCAAAATTTTTCAATCAGTTATAGAACCAATTGCTCTATATGGCAGTGAAGTATGGGGTCCACTCTCTAATAATGAATTTACTAAATGGGACAAACATCCAATTGAAATATTGCATGCAGAGCTTTGCAAGACTGTATTGCAAGTACAAAGAAAAACTCCAAATAACGCATGTAGGGCAGAATTGGGCCAATATCCCCTCCTCATTCGAATAGAAAAAAGAGCCATCAAATTTTACAACCATCTAAAAACAAGTGACCCTAAAACATTCCATCACACAGCTCTACAATGTCAAGAGATGAAACCAGAGAAGAGTCCCCTCAGCCAGCTGGTTCTGAGGCTCAGTTCACCAACCCAAACCAACCCCATAGAGCCTCGGGACAGCCCTCAGAAAATTTGGCCCAACCAAATCATCACAAAACAAAAATAAAAATATATAACCTATTGGAAAGACACCACAAAAAATCAAAGTAAACTTCAATGCTATTTGGCTCTAAACAGACAGTACATGGTGGCAGACTATCTGACCACTGTGACTGATAGAAAACTGAGGAAAACATTGACTAGGTACAGACTCAGTGAGCACAGTCTGGCTATAGAGACCGGTCGTCACAGACAAACCTGGCTGCCCAGAGAGGACAGGCTGTGCTCACTCTGCTCCAGGGGAGAGGTAGAGACAGAAGTGCATTTCCTACTACACTGTGACAAATACTCAGACCTAAGAGCATATTTCTTTCCCAAAATTATAATTCAATACAAAGAATTTGAAACTATAAAAGATGAAGAAAAATTCAAATATTTGTTGGGTGAAAAGCCAAAATGTGCAGTTTTGGCAGCCAAATATGTGTCCTCCTGCCACAGCCTGAGGGACAGCCAGTGAAAAATGCAAAGTAATGTTGATAATATTTCCCATTTAGCTTAGTTTTGTTTTGTCTTTCGTACCAGGTCATGTGTCTTCTCAGTCATGTTGACACTGGTCTACTACTGTTGCTTTAATGTATTGTTGTTCTGATTAATATTGTTGTTGTAGCTGTTATTAATGGTAATCCCATGTCCACTACTACTATTATTATTACTGTTAGTCCCACCATTTATTTATATATAAATATATATATATTTTGTGTATATATATACATATATATTTTATTTAAATTTTTCGATATGTATACTTTGACAATGTAAGTAATAATAACTTGCCATGTCAATAAAGTCAATTGAATTGAGAGAGAGAGAGAGAGAGAGAGAGAGAGAGAGAGAGAGAGAGAGAGAGAGAACACTAGTAAATACTACAGAAATGTCTACAAAAACACTACTTTTTTTACTATAGTAAATATGACAGTATTTAATTTGCATGTACCCTGCCCATTCCCCTCCCCCATATCCCAATTTGTGCCACCAATAAATGAGAAATCTACATGCCGAGAATAGAGCATATATTGTGTTCCCTACAGGTTACAGTAGAACTTGCTGTTCAGAACCCAGTCCTACTGGTTATGGGAAAAACTATATTTTAGTATTTCTCCAGTAGGTTTCCTCAACAAGAAAACCCCCAACTTTGATGTCAAAGATAATACAATGTCTCTAAAAACACTACAGTAAACACTACAGTATATTGTATTACAGTCCACAAAAGCACTATGGTAAATACTACAGTACATGAATACACCACACCAAAAGCTTGATTTTTATGGTCATTATGAACATTTTTAAACAAATTTCCTGAAATTCTACGTAGTACTGATTTATGTCAACTGATTTGATGGCATGTTGAATCTATGCAAATAAATTCTATGACTTGATAGTTCACCTCTCTGTTTTCTTTTATTCTATAATAGGGTATATTGTAACCATGTGTTAAGCAAATCAAAGTTTATTTATGATACAGCATAAATACAATGAAATGTTACAGTATACTACAAAATTCACTGCAGTGTTTTTGCCACAAAACACCACAGTGAATATTATAGTATTCCTACCATAGTATACGATATAGTATTTTTTCATGTGGGGAGCCATAGGTTTGAATGACATACTTCCTGTATTTTCAGAAGGAGCTATTTACTGTAGCTGACAACATGGGAAGAGTTGAGATGAAAATATTAAATGTCACACAAGCTCATATGATGTGTGTGAAATAATACATGGGGTGACAGGTAGCCTAGTAGGTAAGAGCGTTGGGCCAGTAAACGAAAGGTCACTGGATGGAATCCCTGAGCAGACCATGTGAAAAATCTGGTGATGTGCCCTTGAGCAAGGCACTTAACCATAATTGCACCTCTGCTAAATGACTAAAATGTAAATAAGGAGCATTGTATTGTTGACTGGGAATTGCACATTGCCACATAGAAGGTTTGTGACTCATGGCATTGATCCAGAACAAATATTGGTTGAAATACTGGAAGACATGGCCTCCGAGTGGCGCAGCAGTCTAAGGCAATTCATCGCAGTGCTAGAGGCGTCACTACAGACCCGGGTTTGTTCCCAGGATGTGTCACACCCGGCCGTGACCGGGAGTCCCATAGAGCGGCGCACAATTGGCCCAGCGTCGTCTGAGTTAGGGGAGGGTTCGCCCGGGGCGGTTTTACTTGGCTCATTGCGCTCTAGCGACTCCTTGTGGTGGGCCGGGTGCCCGCAGGCTGACCTCGGTCGTCAGTTGAATGGTGTTTCCTCCGTTACATTGGTGCGGCTGGCTTCTGGGTTAAGCTGAAGGGTGTTAAGAAGCACTGTGTGGCAGGTCATGTTTCAGAGGACGCATAACTCGACCGTGGCCTCCTGACCCTGTGGGAGAGTTGCAGCGATGAGACAAGATCGAAAATGGGGAGAAAAAGGGAGTAAAATACCACCAAAAAAATAGATTTAAAATATAAATACAGGTTGACACAAGCTGGGAGCAGCAGAGGGGCAGCAGCCCTAGGAGCAGATTGTGTTGAAATTGCACATCGCTAGTATCACTACACAACAGGAGTTGCTGGGTTTATAGGTGTTTGAGTGAGTGAGTATGGGATTTGCATTTGACTCTAGGCCTCCAGACCAGACAGAACAAATCAATGAACAATTTGGTTGATACACGCATACTGTCCTAGTGTGTGAGTCTGGAATTAGCAGTTTGCTTAGTTGTAAGAAACAATCGTACTCTTCCCCCCCACTGAATACAAATAATGTAATCTTATAAAGCTATACTGCACTATATATATAGTTGAAGTCGGAAGTTTACATACACTTAGGTTGGAGTCATTAAAACTCGTTTTTCAACCACTCCACAAATTTCTTGTTAACAAACTATAGTTTTAGTCGGTTAGGACATCTACTTTGTGCATGACACAAGTAATTTTTCCAACAATTGTTTACAGACAGATTATTTCACTTATAATTCACTGTATCACAATTCCAGTGGGTCAGAAGTTTACATACACTAAGATGACTGTGCCTTTAAACAGCTTGGAAAATTCCAGAAAATTATGTCATGGCTTTAGAAGCTTTCGATAGGCTAATTGACATAATTTGAGCCAATTGGAGGTGTACCTGTGGATGTATTTCAAGGCCTACCTTCAAACTCAGTGCCTCTTTGCTTGATGCTTGACATCATGGGAAAATCTAAAGAAATCATCCTTGGGAGAAAATTCCAAGCGCCTAAAGGTACCACGTTCATCTGTACAAACAATAGTACGCAAGTATAAACACCATGGGACCACGCAGCCGTCATACCGCTCAGGAAGGGGATGCGTTCTGTCTCCTAGAGATTAACGTACTTTGGTGCGAAAAGTGCAAATCAATTCCAGAACAACAGCAAAGGACCTTGTGAAGATGGAGGAAACAGGTACAAAAGTATCTATATCCACAGTAAAACTATTCCTATATCGACATAACTTGAAAGGCCGCTCAGCAAGGAAGAATCCACTGCTCCAAAACCGCCATAAAAAAGCCAGACTACGGTTTGCAACTGCATATGGGGACAAAGATCTCTTCTGGTCTGATGAAACAAAAATACAACTGTTTGGCCATAATGACCGTCGTTATGTTTGGAGGAAAAAGGGGGACGCTTGCAAGCCGAGGAACACCATCTCAACCATGAAGCAGGGGGTGGCAGCATCATGTTGTGGGGGTGCTTTGCTGCAGGAGGGCTGGTGCACTTCACAAAATAGATGGCATCATCATCATCAAAATAGATAGGAAAATTATGTGGATATATTGAAGCAACATCTCAAGACATCAGTCAGGAAGTTAAAACTTGGTCGCAAATGGGTCTTCGAAATGGACAATGACCCCAAGCATACTTCCAAAGTTGTGGCAAAATGGCTTAAGGACAACAAAGTCAATGTATTGAAGTGGCCATCACAAAGCCCTGACCTCAATCCTATAGAAAATGTGTGGACAGAACTGAAAAAGTGTGTGCAAGCAAGGAGACGTTTGACCCAAGTTAAACAATTTAAAGGCAATGCTACCAAATACGAATTGAGTGTATGTTAACTTCTGACCCACTGGGAATGTGATGAAAGAAATAAAAGCTGAAATAAATCATTCTCTCTACTATTATTCTGACATTTCACATTCTTAAAATAAAGTGGTGATCCTAACTGATCTAAGACAGGGAATTTTTACTAGGATTAAATCTCAGGAATTCTGAAAAACTAAGTTTAAATGTATTTGGCTAAGGTGTATGTAAACTTCCGACTTCAACTGTACGAATTAAAGGATGTCTAGTATCATACGGCTTACCCGGTCGTACAATAGCATACTAATTGGATGACTTACCCCTTCATACATCTTGGAGGCTGTATAGTATGTCTTTATTTGAGACCAGGTTGCTTTTTGCGCCGTAACAAAAGGAGAATTACGGGGAGAATTTATGTTGGCAGTTACTACAAAATTTAGGAAAACTAAAAAGACAAAGGTTAGGTGAATTTACGTAGCAGTTAGGTGATTTGGGTTAAGTTTAGAATAAGTGCTAGGGGAACGGTTAGCTAAAATGCTACAGTTGTCCCCGACTCGAACATGCAACCTTTGAATTGCTAGACTGTCGCGGATTACGCCTAACCCATCCTCCCCGACCAACCTCCTTACTTATGTTTCTGCCTCAAATAACTAGACCATTAATAGGTATCATAGATCTAGCAGGTGCTCAGAACTACATACAGTATATTTCATATGGCTCTGAGGCCAGGCTTGAAACAGACATTCAAACTATTCAGCAGCCCATGATGATACAGCAGGGAATGGGGCACACCCTCTCTCCTCAACCTAGCTCACGTCTTGGGTTTGTGAACATGAGGGGTTCAACTGAGTACCCTATTCTCTGCACAGTGGACACCTAGACCCTAGCTAGACCAAAGGACTACTGGCCTTGGCAGGCCTCTTCTACCCTGTCCTTGCTGGACAACTGGATAATAGCCTACCAGTTGACTTTATATGTCCCCACTGTCCCAAGAGTCTTAATCTGTCTCTGTGGCTGTGGACTGGCAGTCACCCTGTAGTGTCAGATGACGGGAACATCTCTCTGAACTGGCACACACTGCTATCCAAACACACACTTGCACACTCTGTTTGCCTGTTTCGGGTTTGAGAAACAAGGATGTTCTAAGGACCTGCTGAGAATAAACCCTCACCCCTAACCCCTCACCTATACCCTCCTCACCCCTCCTTACTCAATGCTCACCTCTCACCCCTCTCCACTCACCCATAACCTTGGCACTCCTCATAAACCAATCATAGCTTGCTCCAGACTCATAGCTTTTAAAAAAAATATATATATTTTTTTCACCTTTATTTAACCAGGTAGGCCAGTTGAGAACAAATTCTCATTTACAACTGCGACCTGGCTAAGATAAAGCAAAGCAGTGAGACACAAACAACACAGAGTTACACATGGGGGGGAAAAAGTACAGTCAAAACCCCCCAAAAAATTCTATATACAGTGTGTGCAAATGTAGTAAGATTAGGGAGGTAAGGCAATAAATAGGCCATCGTGGCAAAATAATGACAATTTAGCAATTAAACGCTGGAGTGATAGATGTGCAGAAGATGAATGTGCAAGTAGAGATACTGGGGTGCAAAGGAAAAAATAATAAATAACAATATGGGGATGAGGTAGTTGGGTGGGCCATTTACAGATGGGCTGTGTACAGGTGCAATGATCGGTAAGCTGCTCTGACAGCTGATGCTTAAAGTTAGTGAGGGAGATCGAAGCTTCAGTGATTTTTGCAGTTCGTTCCAGTCATTGGCAGCAGAGAACTGGAAGGAAAGGTGGCCAAAGTAGGAGTTGGCTTTGGGGATGACCAGTGAAATATACCTGCTGGAGTGCGTGCTACGGGTGGGTGTTGCTATGGTGAGCTGAGATAAGGCGGGGCTTTACCTAGCAAAGACTTATAGATGACCTGAAGCCAGTGGGTTTAGCAACGAATATGAAGCGAGGGCCAGCCAATGAGAGCATACAGGTTGCAGTGGTGGGTAGTATATGGGGATTTGGTGACAAAATGGAGGGCACTGTGATAGACTACATGCAATTTGCTGAGTAGAGTGTTGGAGGCTATTTTGTAAATGACATCGCCGAAGTCAAGGATCGGTAGGATGGTCAGTTTTACGAGGGTATGTTTGGCAGGATGATTTGTTGCGAAATAGGAAGCCGGTTCTAGATTTAATTTTGGATTGGAGATGCTTAATGTGAGTCTGGAAGGAGAGTTTACAGTCTAACCAGACACCTAGGTATTTGTAGTTGTCCACATATTTTAAGTCAGAACCGTAACGAGTAGTGATGCTAGACGGGCGAGTGGGTGGGGGCAGCGTTCGGTTGAAGAGCATGCATTTAGTTTTGCTTGCATTTAAGAGCAGTTGGAGACCACGGAAGGAGTGTTGTATGGCATTGAAGCTCATCTGGAGGTTTGTTAACACAGTGTCCAAAGAAGGGCCAGAAGTATACAGAATGGTGTCGTCTGCGTAGAGGTGGATCAGAGAATCACCAGAGGACAGAGCAACATCATTGATGGATACAGAGAAAAGAGTCGGCCCGAGGATTGAACACTGTGGCACCCCCATAGAGACTGTCAGAGGTCCGGAAAACAGGCCCTCCGATTTGACACACTGAACTCTATCTGAGAAGTAGTTGGTGAACCAGGCGAGGCAGTCATTTGAGAAACGAAGGCTGTTGATTCTGCCGCTAGGAATGCAGTGATTGACAGAGTCGAAAGCCTTGGCCAGGTCGATGAAGACGGCTGCACAGTACTGTCTTTTATCGATGGCGGTTATGATATCGTTTAGAACCTTGAGCGAGGTTGAGGTGCACCCATGACCAGCTCGGAAACCAGATTGCATAGCGGAGAAGGTACGGTGGGATTCGAAATGGTTGGTGATCTGTTTGTTATCTTGGCTTTCAAAGACTTTAGACAGGCAGGGTAGGATAGATATAGGTCTGTAACATTTTGGGTCTAGAGTGTCTCTCCCTTTGAAGAGGGAGATGACCACGGCAGCTTTCCAATCTTTAGGGATCTCAAACGATACGAAAGAGAGGTTGAAGAGGATAGTAATAGGGGTTGCAACAATTGCGGCGGATAATTTAAGAATTGTCTAGCCCTGCTGATTTGTAGGGGTTCAGATTTTGCAGCTCTTTCAGAACATCAGCTATCTGGATTTGGGTGAAGGAGAAATGGGGGAGGCTTCGGCAAGTTGCTTCGGGGGATGCAGAGCTGTTGACCGGGGTAGGGGTAGCCAGGTGAAAGCATGGCCAGCCTTAGAAAAATGCTTATTAAAATTCTCGATTATCATGGATTTATCGGTGGTGACAGTGTTTCCTAGCCTCAGTGCATTGGGCAGCTGGGAGGAAGTGCTCTTATTCCCCATGGACTTTACAGTGTCCCAAAACTTTTTGGAGTTTGTGCTACAGGATGCACATTTCTGTTTGAAAAAGCTAGCCTTTGCTTTCCTAACTGCCTGTGTATATTGGTTCCTAACTTCCCTGAAAAGTTGCATATCGTGGGGGCTATTCGATGCTAATGCAGTACGCCACAGGATGTTTTTGTGCTGGTCAAAGGCAGTCAAGTCTGGAGTGAACCAAGGGCTATATCTGTTCTTAGTTCTAAATTTTTTGAATGGGGCATGTTTATTTAAGATGGTGAGGAAAGCACTTTTAAAGAATAACCAGGCATCCTCTACTGACGGAATGAGGTCAATATCCTTCCAGGATCACTACTCGTTTTAGGGAGCGTTTGACAGTGATGAGGGGTGGTCGTTTGACCGTGGACCCATTACGGATGCAGGCAATGAGGCAGTGATCGCTGAGAATCTGGTTGAAGACAGCAGAGGTGTATTTAGAGGGCAGGTTGGTCAGGATGATATCTAAGAGGGTGCGCGTGTTTTCATATTTAGAATTATACCTGGTAGGTTCCATGATAATTTGTGAGATTGAGGGCATCTAGATTTGATTGTAGGATTGTGGCTTGCACCAGACCTCCATCCAATCCCTGTATCCCTCTTCCCCTCACTCATCACCGCTCATTACATCTCTATGCTTCTTGTCCGGCAGGGATAGTTTGTTTATAGTTGAAATTAATGGATTTTGTTGCATTATTTGAGGGAACTTTATGAGGGAAAATATTTGTTTTGGGAATTTTCAAAGTACTTTCAATATTATTCATTTCAGCCGGCCGCGACCTGGAGACAGGTGGCGCACAATTGGCCCAGCATCGTCCGGGTTAGGGGAGGGTTTGGCCGGCTGGGCTGTCCTTGTCCCATCGCGCTCTAGCGACTCCTTGTGGTCGCTAGAGCGCTGCACGCTGACTTCGATCGCCAGTTGCACGCACGCTGACTTCGATCGCCAGTTGTGCAGTGTTTCCTCCAACACATTGGTTCGGCTGGCTTCCTGGTTAAGCGAGCAGTTAGAAGAAGCAGTGCGGCTTGGCAGGGTCGTGAAAAATTATTGTATGTAGGTTCTTGCAATAGGCCTCTGCGACTTAAAATAATATTTCTCTCAAAATGTTGATTCCTAAAAGATGTCCGGTAATTTGGTTGATTCCATCAGATTTGTCTAAAATCCTAAATGAATCAGGACTGAGCAGGGTCGGGTATACCATAAGGACACGTTATTCATATCCTCATTACATGTAATGCAACAACATTCCTCATGGTCTGTAAAGTTCTCTACTTTTGAAAGATTTAAACAAACAATATTGGACCCACCATGGTCACAACCATAAACTGTCAACTATCTGCCTGATAAATTAAAATAGAATATTAATTTTGGTTCAAGTATGTTACATTTAATTAGGTTGTAGAGTCCTAAAGCAACTGAAGAAAAACTAAATTGCTACTGTGTATATCATTTGAATAAAGAAGAAAAATGCAAGTTTTGTCAACTCCATAAAACATCAACTGTCAGAGCGCTGAAAGATCTGATAGCATGGTTATGTTTTTATTAGGGATTTTCAAATGAATAATTGTCTATATTTTATAAATGTTTCTATTGAACTTTTATCTTTAGAGGCAAAAATATGTCTGTTTTGAGTATCTATTGTCAACTCTGTCAGTGGCTTGTCAACTATGTAACTGATGGCTAACCCTTAAGACCCTTTTCAATATTCTCAAAAAATATGTAATCACTGTGCTAATTTTTTAAACATAACCGGAAATATCACATTTACATAAGTATCCAGACCCTTTTTTTCCCTCATAAAATTCCCTCAAATAATGCAACAAAATCCATTGGCAGCGATTACAGCCTTAAGTCGTCTTGGGTATGACGCTACAAGCTTAGCATACCTGTATTTGGGGTGTTTCTCACATTTTTTTCTGCAGATCCTCTCAAGCTCTGTCAGGTTGTATGCGTTGCTGCACAGCTATGATGCTGCCACCACCATGCTTCACCGTAGGGATGATGCCAGGTTTCCTCAAGACATGACTAGGGCTGTTGAGGTGACCATATTACCTCCAAACCGGTGGTCACGAGTCACGAAGGTAGTCAAATTCCGCATGATCGTTTAATCACGGTATTTAGGCTTCTCCAAGCTCTGATGCTGCTGATGGTCATTAGAAGCCTACCAAACTTGCTAACTGCCTGGTACTCAGCACTGATGACTCTGATACCAATGCAAATGTATTCGAAATTCTAATCAAACACTTCACGAGAGCCAATGAGCTCATGTTGCACAACATTTCTATAGGCTATGCAATTGCGGGAGTGGCCACTAATAAAAAGATGAGGATCCCATCAGCTAGCGCCATGACATGTATTTTTTCCCGCTGCCCGTGTTTCGATACAGGTGCATGATAATGGTCCATTCTAAATCAAAACAAATGTCACACATATATTATTTAGTATATGTAAAAACAACATTAAATCAAGAATAGTCTGATGGGTGACAATATTAGCCTATCACTTGTGAATGATATATTATCACTTGTGAATGATGCCCAGCATAAGAAACAAAGCCTTTTTTGGGGCGACTTTTTCTAATCATAGTCGCAGGTATGCTGGGCATCATTCACAGCCATTTAGCCCATAGGCCTAAATGTTTTAATATATGGGTGTATCACAACTAAAGTGGCCAAATAACTTCTTAAAATTAAGCACATTAATACGCTTTACAATGGGTGTAGAGCCTAACTGGCATACATAAGCAGCGCGTGAGTTTTAAGTTTGGGGAAGATAATTTTCATCATAAAAATGCACCTTTCTAATTTGTATTTATTTATACTTTATTTTACCAGGTAAGTTGACTGAGAACACGTTCTCATTTGCAGCAACGACCTGGGGAATAGTTACAGGGGACAGGAGGGGGATGAATGAGCCAATTGTAAACTGGGGATTATTAGGTGACCGTGATGGTTTGAGGGCCAGATTGGGAATTTAGCCAGGACACCGGGGTTAACACCCCTACTCTTACGATAAGTGCCATGGGATCTTTAATGACCTCAGAGAGTCAGGACACCCGTTTAACGTCCCATCCGAAAGACGGCACCCGACACAGGACAGTGTCCCCAATCACTGCTCTGGGGCATTGGGATATATTTTTTTTTTTAGACCAGAGGAAAGAGTGCTTCCTACTGGCCCTCCAACATCACTTCCAGCAGCATCTGGTCTCCCATCCAGGGACTGACCCTGCTAAGCTTCAGAAGCAAGCCAGCAGTGGTATGCAGGGTGGTATGCTGCTGGCAAATAATAATAATAAAAGCATTACATGCATAATCGCATTTGCAGTCACTTTTGATAATGGTGTTTTCCGCTAATGGAACATTTGCGCTTATAGACTACAACCATGTGTGCATTGCTGCGCTTATATTGTGAAGAAATAGCCTAATAGTTTATCAACATTTTAAGCTAAACATTCTGATCTGTTTAGCTTAAAGTGGTGGTATTAATTTGGCATCTCTCGCATCCAACTGTCCCAGACTATGTTGGGAATATTTAGTTTTCGCACAGAATAGAATAGGTCGACTTTTGTACTATGGAGGATAGTAAATTGAATTAGGCTAGTGCTTCGGTTGTTCGTTAGGCCTTCTCATCTTGAGTAGGCCTAACGAGAAGCACTCAGGGAGAAGGGCATAACGGCCACTGGCAGCAAAAGGCATGGATATTTTTAGGGTGCATTACGGCCACACAAAGGGGATGCCGTCGTGAAATTCTAGGCATTATCAAGTGCTTGTCAAATTGTGAATGAGTGACTGATGAAGTGTGTACAGCCTGCACAAAAAAAACAAAGCAGAGCTCATGCCTTTCAAGTTACTTTTTTCAAATCATCATTAGAGTTGCATCATGCAGCTTTACAATGTATTAAAAATCAAAACATATAGCCCAACGTTTGTAGAACATCTAAAGTTACATTAATAACTCTAAATTAAGCATATAGGAGGACCTGTTTCTTTGTTAACCGCTCAACATAGAATAGCCATGCGCACTCCCTCAATTCGTTTTGGGGAAAATATCCTTTCTATTTTATTCAACTTTGTTCAATTGTATTCTTCATACTATAAAATATTGCCACAGAATTCTAAGCAAATCTTGTCTGCTAAATGAACTAGTGCAGTCCACAGCCATACTGTATCTGGGTCTAACATAAGGACAACTCAGAGTATGCTATTCTGTTCTTCTGAAATAGACTACATTTTCTTTATATGATGCCTCTTTAGACCTGTCTAAAATAAATAATGGATTCATTGTGAAGGTGCAGGCTATATTACATGGATTTATTAGACTTTTAGGAGATGCTAAATGTTAATTAACGGTTAATTACCGTGAGACCGACAGAGACCAACAGTTATTTCTCCCGGCTGGCTAAATTTTGTGACAGCCCAAGCCCTAGAAGTGATGCTTGACATTCACGCCAAAGAGTTAACTATTGGTGTCATCAGACCATAGAATATTGTTTCTCATGGTCTGAGAGTCTTTAGTTAACTTTTGGCAAACTCCAAGCAGGCTGTCATGTGCCTTTTACTTAGGAGTGGCTTCCGTCTGGCCACTCTACCATAAAGGCTTGATTGGTGGATGCTACAGAGATGGTTGTCCCTCTGGAAGGCTCTCCCATCTCCACAAAGGAACTCTAGAGCTCTGTCAGAGTGACCATTTGGGTTCTTTGTCACCTCCCTGACTAAGGCCCTTCTCCCCAGATTGCCCAGTTTGGCCGCACGGCCAGCCAGCTCTAGGAAGAGTCTTGGTGGTTCCAAACTTCTTCCATTTAAGGAGGATGGAGGCCACTGTGTTCTTGGGGACCTTCAATGCTGCAGAAATGTTTTGGCACCCTTCCCCAGATCTGTCTCGGAGCTCAACAGACAATTCCTTTGACCTCATGGCTTGGTTTTTGCTCTGACATGCATTGTCTTCTGTGTGACCTTATAGACATGTGCGTGCCTTTCCAAATAATGTCCAATCAATAGAATTTACCACAGGTGGACTCCAATCAAGTTGTAGAACCTTCTCAAGGATACTCAATGGAAACAGGATGCATCTGAGCTCAATTTCAAGTCTCATAGCAAAGGGTCTGAATACTTATGTGTTTTTTTTATTTATTCATACATTTATAAACATTTATAAAAAACGGTTTTCGCTTTGTCATTATGGGGTATTGTGTGTAGATTTCTGAGGAAATTATTTATTTAATCCATTTTAGAATAAAGCTGTAAAGTAACAAAATGTGGAAAAAGTCAAGGGGTTTGAATACTTTCCGAAGGCACTGTATGCTCAAATACTTGAAGTATTAGCTGTGCTAGCCCTAATGGATAATGTTTGCTTTATAAATGTTGTTTTATGTTCTAAATCAAGAAAAATATGTAAAAATGCTAACAAAATTAGCCCTGGAGCATATAATAGTGCTAGAAAACAAAACAAAATAGGTTTGGAGATTTGTATTACATATAATGTTAGAATTAAACAATCAAGGCCAATAAACACTTGTTGCACAATCATTGTAAAAATGAAATGCCTTTTATGGTGTCTGACAGAGTTGACATAAATCCAGTTAGTTGCATGTATTATGTTTTTTTTAAACAAAATTAGGTTATTCCTTTACATGGTGTGACAGCTGATACTTTGATCTATCAAGATATATATTTCAAATTGTGTCAATATTAAGACAAATATATAGCTCAAAAACCGCAACATTTTCTCTCTGTGTAACAGTTTAACTTTACGTCCGTCCCCTCACCCCCGACCCGGGCGCGAACCAGGGACCCTCTGCACACATCAACAACGGTCACCCACGAAGCATCGTTACCCATCGCTCCACAAAAGCCGCGGCCCTTGCAGAGCAAGGGGAACCACTACTTCAAGGTCTCAAAGCGAGTGACGTCACCGTTTGAAAGGCTATTAGCGCGCACCACCGCTAACTAGCTAGCCATTTCACATCGGTTACATCTGCCTCAAGGCAAAATGTATAAAATAGCATGAGATCAGCTATAAAACTACACACTTTTCTCTCTGCCCCATGGCAAAAGGGGGGGCTTTGCTCAGACCTCATGGGGGGCCCGTGAAACTACACTACGCCACTGATAGTGTACCCTTCTTCTGCATTACACAGACCGTCCGACCAAGTGACCGACCGTTGTATCTTACATGCTGACCACACTGTTTGCGTTACGTACTCGAACTTTGCAAAATAAATGTACACATACGTATTATTCAATAACTTCGTCCAAACTGCTCACGCGCGTCAACGAGTGTCTGCGAAGCCAGGCGCTAAAATAGAACTTTGTTCTAAAATAGAACTTGGTTCTATTTTTGATGCTTGACTCGCTGCAAGTCCCGCCTCTACCATCTCCTCAGTGGTTTATAGTAGCATATAACCTCGTGGGTGATTGAAAGATGAACTGAGGTCCACACTCCAGTCCAGTTGGTGGTGGTAATGCACCTTAAAGTTGGTTGCCAACCGCAATATAAAGTCCGAAGAAGAAGACTGAAGGAGGAGAGATTACTAGAAACTAACGAGGTTTACCCTTTTATCTGTGGATTAATTGTCAGAGTAAAAGGACAATTAATCCACAGATGCATTTCAGGTAAAATTAACAACCCAATGTTCATATCCCAGGACAAATCAGCTAGCAACAGCAAGCAAGCTAGCTAAATTGCCTTGAATGTTTCATGTTTTTCGACCGGTCCCCAAATAAATATAGTTGGTTCGGAGTTCGTTCTGATATTTCAAACTGCTTGTTCTGATCGCGTCTCGTGTGGATGGACAAAATCAATGGTGGTGGTGGTGCACGCGTGTGCCTGGTCTAGTCAGCATGTTACAGTATTGTTAGTTAATACAAAAGTAAAATGACGACAAGGGGTGCAGTGCTGCCAGAGCTTGTAAAAGTATTTCTGATGAATTGTAAATAAATGATTTTTAATTACCACAAAAAATCCATGAAAATTATAGAATGGTAAACCAAATAAATATGTATAGCAGCCTAGATGTATGGTAAATGGGTGTTTCTTCTCTGGCAGTGGCAAGAATGATGACAAATTATAGGTTACGTGTGTGCACAGTGGAGGCCCGTTGGAGGCTTGACCACTTTGGCCAATCAAAAAAAAAATCCTTGATGTTCATACAATTCCACGAACCCCCTCTCTTCTCTTGTGTAGTGGAACCCAGAATGACATGTGACCACTTGTTTACGGCGACACCGTTCTGCTGAGGACAACACAACTAGAGTGGCCATCGCAAAGTCCAAGAGCCTGACCCTCTTTGGAATTTGCTGTAGCCCTGCTTGGGATATTTAGCCTACATTGGCAATTGGTTGAGACACTGGGTCCGTTCTAGCTTGGTATGTCAGGGTGGGCAATTGGAAATTGGAAATTGGGCCAAGTTGGAGGCAACAATGCGTTTAGGCTATAGTTTGAGACGTAGTAATGATTTATGTTCACTACTTGGACAATTGATTTGATAGCATGTTTAATCCATGCAAATAAATTCTATGAATTGATAGTTCACCTCTGTTTTCTTGTATTCTGTAATATGGTATATTGTAACACTGTCTTCAAGCTAATCAAATGTAATATATGATACAGTCTGTGAGCTACACAACACATTGAAATACCTCCTACAAAATCCTCGCAAACAGTGCAATGATATTAAAGGGAAATTTCACAGCTGCTCTAGTGAAAAGTTTGGACACCTACTCATTCAAGGTTTTTTCTTTATATTTACTATTTTCTACATTGTATTTTAATAGTGAAGACATCAAAACTAAGAAATAACACAAATGGAATCATAGTAACCAAAAAACTGTTAAACAATCTAAATATATTTTAGATTTTAGATTCTTCAAAGTAGCCACCCTTTGCCTTGATGACAGCTTTGCATACTCTTTGCATTCTTTCAATCAGCTTCATGAGGTAGTCACCTGGACTACCTCATGAATGATGGATGGCGCTAAATACCGGGAAATTCTTGAGGGAAACCTATTTCAGTCTTCCAGAGATTTGAGACTGGGAGGAGGTTCACCTTCTAGCAGGACAATGAACGTAAGCATACTGCTAAAGCAACACTCAAGTGGTTTAAGGGGAAACATGTAAATGTCTTGGAATGGCCTAGTCAAAGCCAAGACCTCAATCCAATTGAGAATCTGTGGTATGACTTAAAGATTGCTGTACACCAGCAGAACCCATCCAACTTGAAGGAGCTGGAGCAGTTTTGCATTGAAGAATGGGCAAAAATCCCAGTGGCTTAATGTGTCAAGCTTATAGAGACACACCCCAAGAGACTTGCAGCTGTATTTGCTGCAAAAGGTGGCTCTACAAAGTATTGCCTTTGGGGGGGTGAATAGTTATGCACGCTCAATTTGTCTGTTTCTTTTCTTATTTCTTGTTTGTTTCACAATAAAAAAATATTTTACATCTTCAAAGTGGTAGGCATGTTGTGTAAATCAAATGATACAAACCCCCCAAAAAATCTATTTTAATTCCAGGTTGTAAGGCAACAAAATAGGAAAAATGCCAAGGGGGTGAATACTTTCGCAAGCCACTGTACAGTGGGGAGAACAAGTATTTGATACACTGCCGATTTTGCAGGTTTTCCTACTTACAAAGCATGTAGAGGTCTGTAATTTTTATCATAGGTACACTTCAACTGTGAGAGACGGAATCTAAAACAAAAATCCAGAAAATCACATTGTATGATTTTTAAGTAATTAATTTGCATTTTATTGCATGACATAAGTATTTGATCACCTACCAACCAGTAAGAATTCCGGCTCTCACAGACCTGTTAGGTTTTCTTTAAGAAGCCCTCCTGTTCTCCACTCATTACCTGTATTAACTGCACCTGTTTGAACTCGTTACCTGTATAAAAGACACCTGTCCACACACTCAATCAAACAGACTCCAACATCTCCACAATGGCCAAGACCAGAGAGCTGTGTAAGGACATCAGGGATAAAATTGTAGACCTGCACAAGGCTGGGATGGGCTACAGGACAATAGGCAAGCAGCTTGGTGAGAAGGCAACAACTGTTGGCGCAATTATTAGAAAATGGAAGAAGTTCAAGATGACGGTCAATCACCCTCGGCCTGGGGCTCCATGCAAGATCTCACCTCGTGGGGCATCAATGATCATGAGGAAGGTGAGGGATCAGCCCAGAACTACACGGCAGTACCTGGTCAATGACCTGAAGAGAGCTGGGACCACAGTCTCAAAGAAAACCATTAGTAACACACCACGCCGTCATGGATTAAAATCCTGCAGCGCACGCAAGGTCCCCCTGCTCAAGCCAGCGCATGTCCAGGCCCGTCTGAAGTTTGCCAATGACCATCTGGATGATCCAGAGGAGGAATGGGAGAAGGTCATGTGGTCTGATGAGACAGAAATAGAGCTTTTTGGACTAAACTCCACTCGCCATGTTTGGAGGAAGAAGAAGGATGAGTACAACCCCAAGAACACCATCCCAACCGTGAAGCATGGAGGTGGAAACATCATTTTTTGGGGATGCTTTTCTGCAAAGGGGACAGGATGACTGCACCGTATTGAGGGGAGGATGGATGGGGCCATGTATCACGAGATCTTGGCCAACAACCTCCTTCCCTCAGTAAGAGCATTGAAGATGGGTCGTGGCTGGGTCTTCCAGCATGACAACGACCTGAAAGACACAGCCAGGGCAACTAAGAAGTGGCTCCGTAAGAAGCATCTCAAGGTCCTGGAGTGGCCTAGCCAGTCTCCAGACCTGAACCCAATAGAAAATCTTTGGAGGGAGCTGAAAGTCCGTATTGCCCAGCGACAGCCCCGAAACCTGAAGGATCTGGAGAAGGTCTGTATGGAGGAGTGGGCCAAAATCCCTGCTGCAGTGTGTGCAAACCTGGTCAAGAACTACAGGAAACGTATGATCTCTGTAATTGCAAACAAAGGTTTCTGTACCAAATATTAAGTTCTGCTTTTCTGATGTATCAAATACTTATGTCATGCAATAAAATGCAAATTAATTACTTACAAATCATACAATGTGATTTTCTGGATTTTTGTTTTAGATTCCGTCTCTCACAGTTGAAGTGTACCTATGATACAAATTACAGACCTCTACATGCTTTGTAAGTAGGAAAACCTGCAAAATCGGCAGTGTATCAAATACTTGTTCTCCCCACTGTATGTCCAGTTATATGTTATTAACATATCATACTGTATGTGTCATGAAAATGTTGAATTTCCTCACTACACGCAAATACGAGCATTTCTGCATCTCACCGGTAGAAACGGGCCAGCTACATTGCTTGGTTGTAAACAAATCACAATATCCAGAATTCATAGCTAATTCATGAGGTGGAGGACCGCCCTGTGGATGTGTGAGCTCTTCTTGGAACGAGGAGTCATCAGAAGCAGACATTGTGGCTATTAATTTATCTATAGACAGTGCACGGTACAATAGCTCCTGTTAACCTGTAAACTAGTACCGGCCCCGTTTTTAAAAGCCTTTGAGGGTGGGAACAAGGAAGTATGGCTCCCATTAGGCTGTTGTCTTTACAAAGCCAGAGAAAATGAGTCAACCTACACTGAACAAAAATATAAATGCAACAATTTCAAAGATTTTATGGAGTTACAGTTCCAATGAGAAAATATGTCACTTTAAATAAATTCCTTATGACCTAATCTAAGGATTTCACATAACTGGGAATACAGATATGAATCTGTTGGTCACAGAGACCTTTAAAAGAAGGTAGGGGCGTTGTTCCCGAAAACCAGTCAGAATCTTCGCATAGAGTTGTGGAATGTTGTTCCACTCCTCTTCAATAGCTGTGTGAAGTTGCTGGATATTTGCGGGAACTGGAACACACTGTCGTACACGTCGATCCAGAGGATCCAAAACATGCTCAACTTGTGACATGTCTGGTGAGTACGCAGGCCATGGAAGAACTGGGACATGTTCAGCTTCCAGGAATTGTGTACAGATCCTTGCGACATGGAGCCGTGCATTACCATGCTGAAACATGAGGTGGTTGTGGCAGATGAATGCCACGGCAATGGGCCTCAGGATCTTGTCATGGTATTTCTGTGTTTCAAATTGCCATCGATAAAATAAAATGTTGTTCGTTGTCCGTAGCTTATGCCTGGCCATACCATAACCCAACCGCCACTATGGGGCACTCTGTTCAAAACGTTGAAATCAGCAAACTGCTTCTCCAGCGTGCCAGTGTCCATCGAAGGTGAGCATTTGCCCGCTATAGTAGGTACACCGAACTGCAGTCAGGTCTAGACCCTGGTGAGAACGACGAGCATGCAGATGAGCTTCCCTAAGACGTTTTCTGACAGTGCGCAGAAATTATTTGGTTGTGCAAACCTACAGTTTCAACAGCTGTCTCAGACCATCTCACAGGTGAAGAAGACGGATGTGGAGGTCCTGGGCTGGTGTGGTTACACATGGTTTGTGGTTGTGAGGCTGGTTGGACGCACTGCCAAATTCTCTAAAATGACGTTGGAGACAGCTTATGGTAGAGAAGTAACATTAAATTCTCTGGCAACAGCTCTGGTGGACATTCCTGCAGTCAGCATGCCAATTGCATGCTCCCTCAAAACTTGAGACATCTGTGTCATTGTGTTTGTGACAAAACTGCACATTTTAGAGTGGCCTTTTATTGACTCCAGCACAAGGTGCAACTGTGTAATTATGATGCTGTTTAATCATCTTCTTGATATGCCACACCTGTTAGGTGGATGGATTATCTTGTCAAAGGAGAAATGCTCACTAACAGGGACGTAAACAAATTTGTGCACAAAATTATTTCAGAGAAATTAGCTTTTTAGTGCATATGGACAGTTTCTGGGAACTTATTATTTAACTTGTGAAACATGGGATCAACACTTTACATGTTGCGTTTTATACTGTATTTTTGTTCAGTGTAGATATCCTGCAATGTTCTGGCAGATAGGACCAACGTTGAGACAAGTCCAATGGCTCTACTGAACAAGGACAACTATATCTACTCACATGATCGTGCAATCGGCACAAA
Organism: Salvelinus alpinus; assembly: GCF_045679555.1. NCBI lineage: Eukaryota > Metazoa > Chordata > Actinopteri > Salmoniformes > Salmonidae > Salvelinus > Salvelinus alpinus. The sequence continues at coordinate 47,059,758 of NC_092112.1, forward strand.
GGCCACAATAATTGCTACAAAACATGACTCCACAAATGTTTTGAACAGCAGGCTCAATCAACCAATGAAAGAAAACACAGCTATTGGGCATAAAAAGTTTGAAACACTTTCTCATCACTCATAATGATTAGTGAGACTGGAAAACCACCCCAAGTAGTGTATAGCGGTGAAGTTTCACTTTAAGCTCTATGTATTTGTATTTATCCCGTTTAGGGAAGTTCACGACAGTGTCGAAGTTTATTACTAGGACAGGAGGCCGGCAAAACGACAGGTCAAGGGCAAGAGGAGGTCAGTGATCCAGATCAGAGTCCAAAAGGTACAGAACGGCAGGCAGAGGCAGAGGTCAATAATCTGGTGTGGTGTGACAAGGTACAGAACGGCAAGCAGGCTCAGGGCAGGCAGAAGGGTCAAAACTTGGAAAACTAGAAAACAGGAACTAGAAACAGACAGGAGCAAGGGGAAAACTTCTGGTAGGCTTGACGAACAAAAAAAAACTGGCAACAGACAAACAGAGAGCACAGGTATAAATACACTGGGGATAATGGGGAAGATGGGAGACACCTGGAGGGGGGTGGAGACAAGCACAAAGACAGGTGAAACAGATCAGGGTGTGACAGTATTTACATTAGGCTATAGCCTACAAATTGTTATGCCACGTAGTTGTAGGACTATTAGGCTATAGGCCTACTGCAAAGTATTCTTGTTTGTTCCTGAACTTGTTCCTCCAGCTATCCTTCAGCTCCAAAAGTTGGTTCAACTTCTTTATCGTCATTGCATGACACTGGCGCTGTCCTTTCAGTGCCACGAAGGGCACGTCAATTGTTTAAAATGACCTCTCATCTGTTGCCTACGCCCAATAGTCCTGTTCATCACTTATTATTATTATTATTATTATTATTATACATAGAAGATGATCACTTCTCACAATGGTGCTTGTTTAGGAAAGTTAAATCAAAGCAGAATCAATGTCTCGCAAGATCACATAATGATTCATTCGCATTTACATAACAGAACCGAATATAATACCATAGCAGAGTAGGCCTATAACGTTACTGTTACACCAAAAACACCTACTCATTTCTAATGAGATTTTAGGATGGCTAGCTGAAGCTGAAAAGCTGAATATTTTCTCATGCGCCAAAACTCAACAGAGTGTGCCACTAGGCTGGATATATGCTTTGATTGAAACAAAATACAAGAAACGCTAATAGTCTGTTTACACCATCTGCTCTAATACTCTCACGAAACAGTCGTTCAAAGAATGCATATTCCCATGAAACTACTGAGATCAATCAAATGATTTGTATGGAAATGTAATTTGGACGTTTCACCGGTAAAATGTGAAGAATTATCATTCACGATGGACAGTGATGATGGCCTATTTTGAAATTTGGTAGCCTATGCCTGACTTGGTGTTTGAGGGTATTACAAATGTACATTTGTCTTGAGACAATATGTGTAGGCATAGGCAGACGTGGCAATTGGCATGCATATTTTATAATGATAGGCTATGCAACTGGCCACGTCTGTCGGGTACAAACTTTGGTTGAGGAAATGATGACGTCATTTACGTATTTCTTTTGCTCTCCCTCACGTAAAACAAATTGCTCTACGCCACTGATGAGGACATCCACGTTTGGTCATCGACACACTTCCAGTTATCAAGGTTCTCCAGGGCACAGGGACACCGCAGGGCACAGACACAATCCCCATATTTTGGGTTTAAGTAGGTGGGGAGAGCTACTCTTACCTGTCAGCGATGTCCCCGAACACCAGCGCTCCGACCAGCACCCCCATCATAAACGTGGGCTGACACAGCTTGGCCAGCCATTCCCTGTCACACACCAGGTCCCAGTCCGTCACGATGCTCTGATACACCTCGCTGTGGTCGTACACGTAACGGTCGTTCTCGTCACACTTTTCCGTCGTCCTGTTGACGACCTGCTCGTAGGTGAAGTCTGTGGGGTTCATCCTCTGACTGCGCTGGCAGGTGCTAAGCTCCCACTGTTGGCCCACAGCCGTTCGGACCACCATGGGCCCGTTCGCTGGTTTGAAGAATGGTAGCACCTCCTCCAGGGAAGCACCAGTGTGGTTCCCGTACAGGACGTCAGTGATGTTACCTGGCGGAGCACAGACAAAGTTTGGCCTCTCCACGAGGAACACGGAGGCCAGGTAGTGGATTCCGCAGGCTATGGCCTGGAAGACAGCAGCAAAGTACAGACATGCCTGGAACCTAGGAGGCGGAGAGAAGGATGAGGGTGAGAGAGGAGAGGAGAATCTAGGGGTTCAATAAAAGGATAACATGAGGAAGTTGCATTGTAAAACTTTGCCCTGTAAATGTACAGCATTATACTGGCAGCAGAGTTGCCAGTTAAACACTGTAATTTAGCTTTACAGTAGGGATGCTTAACCCTAAGAAGGGTTTTCAGGTCATAGCTTGTGTACTACAAGTGTGAACTACAATTCCGAGGCTGTTTTAACGTTTATAAATGTCAATAATCATCGCTTGCGAAACGGTTTTCGAAACATATGCTTATATACCTTTATCTTTCATATCAGCGAGGAAGAATTGTTTAAATAATTTTTAAAAATCAAATCAAATCTACATTTAATTTAAAAAAGGTAAAATTACTACTTTCCTTTATAGGGTTTGGTTTAGTGTTCCCACACGGGCCATATCTCCATGTTACAGTGCTTGTTTACAGAAGACAGACAGAGGACATAGGCGGCCACCTGTGCAAATGAGCTATCTAGCATGCTTCGAACACCTGTGTGTAAGCGTAACTGGGGAGGAAGTGTAGTTTGTCAACTGGAGGCACACAGCGTATGGATCTGTGCAAAACCCCTACATTGTTATTTCTCCCTGATATAAGAGATATGTTCCTTATGTTTTCACGCAAGCGGAGTGTTTTAACACTCAGAGGCTCGTAACAAAACTCCCCTGGCCAGAATGGTCAATAGGCTCTAAAGTTAGTTAGCGTCTATGAATGGGTTAGGATGCTGTCAAATGTTTTACAGTAAGAACAACAATGCTGTGTTGTACAATACAGCAGTATACTATAAATAAGCCTGTTGTAATCATTACAGCAACACAGGTGTATTATATATTGAGAGTAATTTGCTGGCAACTCTGCTGCCAGTATAATGCTGTAAATTTACAGTACAGCATATTACGGTAATCAGTTTTATGGTACCAATACTATTACAGTAATCTTTTTACCATACATGTAATGAATGAATTTATAAATTAATTTAATTCATTGAGGTGTTTATTTTACATTATTAAACTGTAATTGCATGGGATTGGTGCAAAGCAGGTTGGCTCCTAGGTAATGTGTTTTCATTTTATATATACAGTTAAAGTCGGAAGTTTACATACACCTTAGCCAAATACATTTAAACTCAGTTTTTCACAATTCCTGACGTTTAATCCTAGTAAATATACCCTGTTTTAGGTTAGTTAGGATCACCACTTTATTTTAAGAATGTGAAATTTCAGAATAATAGTAGAGAGAATTATTTATTTCAGCTATTATTTCTTTCATCACATTCCCAGTGGGTCAGAAGTTTACATACACTCAATTAGTATTTGGTAGCATTGCCTTTAAATTGTTTAACTTGGGTCAAACATTTCGGGTAGCCTTCCACAAGCTTCCCACAATAAGTTGGGTGGTTTTTGGCTCATTCCTCCTGACAGAGCTGGTGTAACTGGGTCAAGTTTGTAGGCCTCTTTGCTCGCAAACACTTTTTCAGTTCTGACCACACATTTTCTATAGGATTGAGGTCAGGGCTTTGTGATGGCCACTCCAATATCTTGACTCTGTTGTCCTTAAGCCATTTTGCCACAACTTTGGAAGTATGCTTGGGGTCATTGTCCATTTGGAAGACCCATTTGCAACCAAGCTTTAACTTCCTGACTGATGTCTTGAGATGTTGCTTCAATATATGCACATCATTTTCCTACCTCATGATGCCATCTATTTTGTGAAGTGCACCAGTCCCTCCTGCAGCAAAGCACCCCCACAACAAGATGCTGCCACCCCCGTGCTTCACGGTTTGGATGGTGTTATTCGGCTTGCAAGCCTCCCTCTTTCTCCTCCAAACACAATGATGGTCATTATGGCCAAACAGTTCTATTTTTGTTTCATCAGACCAGAGGAGATCTTTGTCCCCATATGCAGTTGCAAACCGTAGTCTGGCTTTTTTATGGTGGTTTTGGAGCAGTGGCTTCTTCCTTGCTGAGCGGCCATTCAGGTTATGTCGATATAGGACTCGTTTTACTGTGAATATAGATATTTTTGGACCTGTTTCCTCTAGCATCTTCATCCACTAGTGGTCAAAAGGTTTTTGGTGCTCGAAAAAGATGGTAGTGTACTGTATTCTGGGGGATGTAATTATAGTACCATTTGAAATACAGTACTTATTTACAGTAATGTACTGTTAAACCAACATTTTACTGGAATTTATGGTATAATTGACCAGTTACTCTGAAATCACCCAGAGTGCGTTGCAATTTACGTCAATATACTGTAAATAATTTATACGGTACATAGCTGTTCGTTTTATTGTATAATACTCTAAAAACAAAGAAGAGCATCATTACAACACAGTTTCAAGACATATTGTGTGCCTGTGTGTGTGGGGTGGGTGTTGGGAGAGAGAGACAAAGAGAGAGATGGAGATTTGAGTTAAAATTGGGATTGGGTACAATCCTAGATCTATGATAGGGACAAACCTATTCGGGGTAAGGGGGTTCTTGGGCGCTTAAACACACAACGGGCCGGAGAGCATCCAATAGAGGGAAGTCAGCAGCTGCTGAAAATATTCTTCCATTTCACTGCCCTTTCAAGAAGATATTTACTGAGAAAAAAGAAGAAACCGGCACACTGCTCTTGCTAGTGTCAATGCTCTTTATTAAGCTTCAGGTATATTTTATTACGCTTTAGGTAGCCGATACGTAAAGCTTAATAAAGAGCAGTGATACTAGCAAGAGCAGTGTGAGGGTTTCTTATTTTTTTCTCATCTTGTTTAACTGTTGCCATGCACCTGCAACAAAGATAGCTCAGATGTGCAAGTGCCTTTTGAAGAAGATATTTACTAAAATAGTCTGCTTCATGCGTTTCACCCGGCATGATGTTGGTGCCTGGAACTGAACATTTTAATCTACAGTAGGCATAAGCTATTACTGTAAAGCAATACAGTACGTTAAAGTCATTTTTACAGGAGGCTTTCAATTTCAGTTAATAACAATATTTTTCAGCATTTTACCCATAATGCCGTGCAATATACAGCAATAATTCTGTAAAACACATTTAATTTATTTTACCACGCATTCTACAGTGTTTTCCTGTTGAAATTACAGAAAAGTCTTAGCGTGCATCAAAGGAATGAAACCGTTACTATCCAACATAATTGATACATGCGTTCTTATAGCCTAACAAAAGAATATTCTTCATATGCAAAAAATCCAAACATTAACTATACAGTAGGTGTACATTAAGTGTTATGGTTGCATAGTGAGAATGGAAAAAAAATTATATATTCTAAAAGAGAATGTTTATACAATTTTAACGCGTCAATGATGCAATGCACTACACATCCGTCTCTCTAAAAGCAAGTTCATACCAACTTGAAGAAGGAAGAAAGCTGCTGTATTTTGTTTGCAGAGAGAAAGAAACATCTACTTTAACGGCTGCCATATTTACGGCTACTATGTAGGCTAAACATAAATATAACCATAATCCCCATAGAGCTATTTAAAAAAAAAAACATGTTGACTACGAGAGGGTATACGGTCATCATATTCCTATGGAGGGTGGTCGAGTGAACAGGACACGTTCTTATAGTTTATGATAGCAGGGATATACTGATTCAATGCAATACACATGTATTGTTCCCGGGTAACCTACCTTTTGAAGTGTCCAAACTCATCGAATATACGCTCCACGCTCATAACTCGTTGACAGGTCTGGCTCGCCACTGACAATTTGTAAATGTTGGCTTTCACTGGAACACCGAGTAGGAGGGGCGCGCGAATAGGGGACATTTCCACTCAGTGCGGCTAACAGGAGAAAAAAAATTCCGCAACTATGGTCAAGAGTGTGGCCAAGGGTGAATTTGACAGCCCTGTAGGCTGCGATTTTTTCCATATTTTTTTCTCGATGATATATATTTTTTTATCACTGCTATATGGATAAAGGTTACACATTTGGCCTAGCCATGATGTTTCCTTTGATCAGTCGGCTAAGCATTTAGGCCTAACACCTCATCAATTCACTGCTTTCGGAGAGATCCAGGGATTCATCATTCTAGCACTCCAAAATAATACCGTGGCCTTCTGTTTTCTTTGATGAAAGACATCACATTCACTAAATCAATTATCCTACGACTTAAATCATTCATAGACGCTAACTGTCTCTCTCTGTCCCTCTGTCTCTCACAGACACACACCTGCGCTTTTTCCAGGCTTGTGTTTTATGCTTCTTGTGCCTGACACACACAAACTTGCCATTCACTGGCGGTCCTATGTGTGTGTCAATCAATCAAATTTTATTTGTGACGTTACCGAGGTGTAGACTTTACCGTGAAATGCTTACTTATGAGCCCTTTCCCAAAAATGCAGAGTTTAAAAGTAAAACATTATAAAATAAATAGTAACACAATAAAATAACAATAATGAGGCTATATTAAATGGTACCAAGTCAATGTGCTGGGGTTGAGGGGATTGAGGTAATATGTACATGTAGGTAGGGGTAAAAGTGACTAGAAAATTGTGTGTGTGTTCGGGTGTGTGTGTACTGTGCTTGTATGTGCGTGTCTGCTGCATGTTTGTGGCACTTTCTGACTATAATATGTTATAAATGAATCCATAGCTCATATCAATGAATGATTGTTAGGCAGAGCGTGCCTCTGTTGACACTATCTGGCATAGCGCAGCAGGGGAAGAGCAGAGGAACGGGTGGTTCTATTGACTTACTGTATCTCTCCACCCTGCCCTGGTTGGCTACAACAGGTACCCTCTGTTTGTGTTAAGAGTGAAACTAAACTTGGACTGACTGACTGACCACCTGCCGCTAAAGAATAGGGCAGAAAAGGACGAATCGAATGGTAGAAATGCACAAAATCTGTAGACTGTGTAGTGTAGCCTTTCTAATATACACTGAAGACTTGAAGCGCTGAGGCAGTAATTTGGACTCCATATGAAGTTAAAATTGAAATATCTCTGCATGCCCCCCTCCTAATATCCTGGCTGGTACACATATGGACTATAGCCTACTAAGCTACTGCTTTATGCTGGAAATGGCTGAAATATCATTTGATGATCAAAGTTATGTCTATCTACTGTACATGAGCGGCCAAGTACGTTTCAGACTCAACAATCAACAGTTAAAGTAGCAGTAATAGTAGAAGTAGTATTACTAGCAGTAGTACTAGAATGAGCAGTAGTAGTACTAGTAGTATTGTTATTGTCCAAGACAGGAAATTGGTTTGCAGCATACAGTTAACAAGTTCTTCTTGCTGACATACTTCCAACTTCCTGTTCATCTGCTAGCATCTACTTCCTATATTGAGACCTCTTCCAATTGCGGTTTTCCGCCTTCCGTCTCTCAAGCTTTGATCTCGCAACCTGTGCTCTTATTTTTTTAGGAAGGATAGATTTTGACCCTTGTAATAGAGGCATAAAAGCACTGTTAAAAAAATAATAAGTTGATTTAACATAGTAAGTCAACCAGCGGCAATAGGATTGTGAGTTTGCTCAACATTTGGGCCTATAGCTGACCAAACATACATTCTCAAGTTGAATTGTATATTCACTCGACTTTGAATTTTAGGATGACTGAACATGCAATTCAAATTGAGAATTTATTCTACTTTATTTGCATTTAGTGCCTTATAGTTGCCACCCATAACTGTATTTGTTAGCGACAGAGACATGATTGTTGTATTCAATGGTTTTCAGTACTGTAGCCTACACTGAGTTTCTAAGTGACTATGTACACTACCGTTCAAAAGTTTGGGGTCACATTGAACTGTCCTTGTTTTTCAAAAGAAAAGCAGATTTATTGTCCATTAAATTAACATCAAATTGATCAGAAATACAGTGTAGATATTGTTAATGTTGTAAATGAAACGGCTGATTTTTAATGGAATATCTACATAGGCGTACAGAGACCCATTATCAGCAACCATCACTCCTGTGTTCCAATGGCACGTTGTGTTAGCTAATCCAAGTTTATCATTTTAAAAGGCTAATTGATCATTAGAAAACCCTTTTGCAATTATGTTAGCACAGCTGAACACTGTTGTTCTGATTAAAGAAGCAATAAACTATAAACTAGCTTTCTTTAGACTAGTTGAGTATCTGGAGCATCAGCATTTGTGGGTTCGATTACAGGCTCAAAATGGCCAGAAACAAAGACCTTTCTTCTGAAACTCATCAGTCTATTCTTGTTCTGATAAATGAAGGCTATTCCATGTAAGAAATTGCCAAGAAACTGAAGATCTCGTACAATGCTGTGTACTACTCCCTTCACAGAAAAGAGCAAACTGACACTAACGAGAATAGAAAGAGTGGGAGGCGCCGGTGCACAACTGAGCAAGAGGACATGTACATTAGAGTGTCTAGCACAGGGAAACCCAAGAGCAGACTCAGACGAGGAAACAGAGATGAATGAACCAAGGTATTTATTGTAACACAGGGAGATATGGAATGCAGATCCGGGGAATCTTGGATGAGTTGTAGGAAACCAGATGTGGAGGCTGAAGTTGGAGTGAGCTGGGTTGGGACAGGATAAACAAGTCCAGAGGGGAATCCAAGGGAGTGGTGGTATGGTGAGTCCAGAACAGGGTAGCAGGGTGGTGAGATGTGGAACAGGAGACAGAGTCAGGGCGGCAAAACTGCAGTAAGAGGATAAACAGCGTTAAGCAGGGAAACAGGTACAGCAGGGTAACAGGATCTTGAATAATAATAATGGCTAGAAGCATAAACTGACTGAGCAGAGATTACGATCTGGCAGAGTGGAAGTGGCAGAACTGAGTATTTGTAGAGGTCTTGATAATGGAACGAGTTGCAGCTGGTAGGGATCTGCTCTGACTCCAGGACACCTGTCTCCAACCACACAAGCAGAAAGGGAGGGGGAGAGAGAGAGAGAGAGAGAGAGTGTGTACTGGGGGAATGGCTGCAGGTCAAGCAGACACCGGATGACCACTAGGATGTGGCAGGAGCAGATATGACACTGATAGCAGTAAGGCCAAATAACAATGTTCATCAAATAATTTGTTTGTCTTTTTTTATACTTCAAGGGGACTTAAAATTCAAAATCAAATAGCAAAATGATCCTTGGTATGACCTGCTTACCAATTCCATATAGCTGAGTAAAACCCCCCTCCCCCAGCTTAGACAGGGCTGTAATGGGTTAAAGCCAGACTCAGTAAGTCTCATTTACATCATTTGTGATGATGAAATATCCAACTGTCGGGGTGACAAAACAAACCCAGGCAAGACATGATGTAAAAAACCCAGAGCAAGACGTCACAATGTGCTCTGAGTTCTCAAGCGGTCGCTGGGCCATCTACCCTTTGATCAGTCAGTATTAGACAACTGGTGTTTTCATTTTCTTGTAGGCTACAACAAGCATGTAGGTTACTCTACTGTATAAAATGTTTAATTTACAAGTGGAATCAGCTATGAACGTTACAACAGTAAAATGTCATTCTAATTGACATAGACAAGTTCAACAATATACTGTAGGCTACCTACTGCGGCGCAACGGTAGTGCCGTTACCTGCTTGATCTCTTGCAGTGCACCACTTGCCTGGAAAAGTCGATCCTCAGCAACTATAGGGTTGAATAAATTTACCATAAAAAGGTTGCAATAGTAAACTCCACATCCAAGAGGAAAAAACAATTAGCCAGCTAGCAACTGGTGCAAGTGCATGACATTTTTGGGGGCATCAGCCTAATCACCCACCGGTAGGCTATGCACATTTGCAAGCAATGAGTGTATGTATCTATCTGTTTGCTAGCCAGCTAAATTAGCTAGCTAGCTTGCTTCACTTACCAGTAAACAGTGCTGGCTTTCATGATTATTATCCATAGTGTCCAGCATACTGCTGGCACTGCTCATGCTGAGAAGTCTGACATATGGTTCAACTAGCAAGTGCTAGGAAAATATTCTCAATCCCTTGCTGAATGAAAATCAACCCAGTTTTGGAAGCATAAGGATCTTGTCTTTCATACCAGCGAGAAATCATTTTCAAAAAACAACAGGTTAAATTGATACACATCTTGATAAGGTTAGTGTTCTCACAAGGCCATATCTCCATGTTACAGCGTTTGCTTACGAACAACTGATGGAAGACGAGGCTGTGTGTAAGCGAAACTCGGGAAGGGTAACAAAGTGTGATTTCGTATGACGAGGTACACATAACTGTATGGATCTGTGCAAAACTGGTAAGAAGGGTAAGAAGGGTAAGAAGGTAAGAAGGGTCGGCCAATCTAGGGTGCAGCGGCCCGCGCCCGCCCCTGAGGAGGATAGAATGCTGCCCTACCTTCTCTCTTTGGGTTTAACATGGAATGCAACACAATGTGCTTCATAGGAAAAAACGAATAAAAACAATGAAAATAAAACTTGAATATTTACAACATAACAAAGAGGATAAAAAAAACGAAAAGATAACAATAAAAACGGAATGACTAAAAGCACCCTAAGGAAAAGCAAAGCTAAAAAGGTGTGTTTTAAGATCTCTTAAAAAAAATGTCCACAGGCTATTCCAGAGGCTGGGGTCATAGTAACTGAAAGCTGCCTCTCCAAGCCTCTTGGTCCTAGGCTTTGGGATAGTTAAAAGGCTATTGCCAGAGGACCTGAGGGACCTACTGGGTACATAACTTAAAAGCATGTCTGACATGTATTGGGGTGCATAATTGTGGATTCATTTAAAAACCAATAGAAGAATCTTAAAATTACTTCTAAAACTCACAGGGACCTTAAAACCGATGTAATGTGTGCTCTCCTTCTGGTCTTGGTACCATTGTTGCAGCATTCTGCATGTTTTGCAGTTGACCAATGGCTTTTTTCAGTAGGCCAGAAAGGAGAGCATTACAGTAGCCAAGTCTGCTTATAATAAAAGCATGACCCGGGGGCACCAGGCCAGTTGAGGTAATATGTACAGTGCATGAAGGTAGAGTTATTAAAGTGACATAGCACGGGATCATCTGTAGTAAATGGCACACTTACTGTGGTTTTTGTTATCTGCAGTATATGACACACTTCCTGGAACAGGGAGCTTTCAAAGTTTCTTCCTTGATCTGTGTGGAGTTCGAGGGGACTCCCGAATTGAGCAATGAACTCCATGATCAGGGTTTTTGCTGTGCTCTCTGCACCTTGGTCTGTGAGTTGGTAGGCCTTGACCCAATGTGTCAATTGATCAATGATTACCAGGATGTACTTGTTTCCATCTTGAGATACAGGAAGGGGGCCAAGGACGTCCAGCTCCATGGTTGATCCTGCCTCCTAGTTCTGTAGTTTTGCCCTTATTGAGTTCCTGGCTGTTTTCTTTGCTTGACAGTTGGAGCATTTCTGGACCCATTTCATGCCAGTTCTATCATTGCCTGAGGCGCTGGAGAGTTTCTTTCTCCTAGCCAGTACTTTTTCACTGCTGGTATTCTTGGGGTGATGAGAGGTGTTGGGTTTGCGCCAGACATAGCTTTTTCCTTGAATGACAAAAAGCTAAATTTTAGTCTCATCTGACCAGAGTATCTTCTTCTATATGTTTGGGGAGGCTCCCACATGCCTTTTGGTGAACACCAAACGTGTTTGCTTATTTTTGTCTTAAGCAATGGCTTTTTTCAGGCCACTCTTCCATAAAGCCCAGCTCTGTGGAGTGTACGGCTTAAAGTGGTCCTATGGACAGATACTCCCATCTCCGCTGCAACTCCTTCAGGGTTATCTTTGGTCTCTTTGTTGCCTCTCTCATTAATTCCCTCCTTGCCTGGTCCATGAGTTTTGGTGGGGGGTCCTCTCTTGGCAGGTTTGTTGTGGTGCCATATTCTTTACATTTTTTAATAATGCATTTAATGGTGCTCCGAATATTTTTTTATAACGCAACCCTGATCTGTACTTCTCCACAACTTTGTTGACCTGTTTGGAGAGGTCCTTGCTCTTCATGGTGCCGCTTGCTTGGTGGTTCCCCTTGCTTAGTGGTGTTGCAGACTCTGGGGCCTTTCCGAACAGGTGTATATATACTGAGATCATGTGACACTTAGATTGCAAACAGGTGGACTTTATTTAACTAATTATGTGACTTCTGAAGGTAATTGGTTGAACCAGATCTTATTTAGGGGCTTCATAGCACAAGGTTTGAAGACATATGCACCACCACTTTTCAGTTGATAGTAATTTTTTTCATTTAAATTCACCAATTTGGAATATTTTGTGTATGTCCATTTAAAATCCATTTATATTACAGGTTGTAATGCAACAAAATAGGAAACACACCAAGGGGGATGAATACTTTTGCAAGGCACTGTGTGACGTACTGCCATGGGATCATGTCATCCACATCCTCTTCAAACCTTGCCCACATCTGTTGGAGTTTCTGGAAATGGGAGAAGCCTGCACATGGCAAGATGGGGTTGTCGTGTCTTTGCTATCATTAAATTGAAGACTTATAGTTTTTATCAAAGATTCCTGTAATTAGGGATTACGCGATCACTTGAGTAATAACGTAACTAATTAACTATGAATTCGAGGGCACCAGGGAAAGTAGTCAGATTATAAAATTATAATTTCCCAATATAACCTTTCAGATATTTTCATATCTGATCAATAGTCTTCTGATTAATGATTTATTTATTTTTACCTCACGTTAGTCTCATTCCAAACGTCGTAAATTGTTGATTATCTGCACGAACCCAGTCTTCACTATGAGTCATCCATACATCAATTGTCTTAAATCATTTATTTATTACTAATTAATTAATTCACAGAAATGCATAAACAAACTAACAAACTTAAAATTGGTTACATGAAAATGATGGGAGAAATATGCCCTAGTGGGCTGAACCGGCATGTCGGCTTGTTAGACAAAGGGAAAATTGCGTTCGACTAAGAATTCACTACAGAGTCCATAATTATAACAATTGACATGCTAATCCTTACACATGAACGCTCACTCATTCGGGAACAATTGCAATCAATATATATATATTTACGCTCGGTGTGTGTCGTCTTGATCGTTGGAGAGAAGTTAGTTTCTGTTGGAGTGAAGTTAGTTTCTGTTGGAGTTCCTTCTGTCTCGGTTATTGTGGATAGTTCAGAGTGACATTCGTTATAGAATGGATGTTTCTGCGGTTGTCTTTCTTCGCGTTCAATGATACCGAATTCCTAGCTGCAGACTAGTAGTCAATATCAAAACTTGTTCTTATTCGTCTAAGAGTTTAACCACGTGGTATGGTTAAAGATTCAGCAATGGTACTTAACCTTCGTTCTCCTCCTCTGAAGAAAACATGGTCTAATGGTAATTTCTCAGAGTTGGCTTTTATTCAGATAGCAGGAAGGGGCTGTCCTTGGATGTCTGACAACTGGCTCAGGGGCGGGTCCTCGGGTTTAGTTCAAATCAAAAAGGGATTTGTATTTTTCTTCATTAAACAGTCCAAAATCATATTACACAATTATACAAACAGTATCATACTCACTCATTCATTTTATACAACAAACAGATGTAAACCTCATATCTGAGGTTATTATATAAACAGCGGTATGGTAATGTAGTCCCACAGTCTCTCATGAGTTTCCCACATGGGGACAAACGGGCATGTTAATAGCTGGACTCTCCACCGATCTTTTATACTTTTGCAGGAATATGAAATATGTTCGTACCTCAAGTTCTGTGAGGTGGAAGAGAATTCCTTTGTCCTGAAAGTTTACCCTCTCTCTTAATACTGTTTGGCCATGAGGAGATTCTCAGGAATTTACGACGTCTCTCTGTTATCACAGCATGGGTTGAAGGAGGAAAGGGAGAGGCAGGGAGAGGGGGATGGGGTTTGCAATACCCAAGCAGGCAACGTCATGACAGGGTGCTTCAATCTGCTTGCCACAGGACTTGAATCTGCTTGCCACAGCACTTGACATTTCTGGGGGTGTTGTGGGACATTGCATATGCGTTTGAGTGCTGGTGACCCACTCTGTGTTGTAGATCAAAGTTATACTGGCTCAGTTTCTCCAGCCACCTTGCTAGATGTCCTTCAGGGTGCTTGAATCTGAAAAGCCACTTGAAGCTACTTTGATCAGTCTGAACGAGAAACTTCTGCCTCAGGAGATAGTGGCGGAACTGACGAGTGAAGCGGATAATGGTGAGGAGCTCACGCTTTGTTACACAGTAGAGCTGCTGTGCAGGAGTTAGGTGAGAGCTTGCATAGAAGATGACCTTTTCTTCTCACCACTGTTGTTGCGACAAGACAGCTCTGGTTGACATCGAGGTAGATCAGGAGTGTTTCCCACTGCAGTCCATGTAGCAAATCAAATACATTTTTATTTGTCACATGCACCGAATACAACAGGTGTAGACCTTACAAGTTTTTAAGAATAACAAATGATTAACCTCTTATAGAATAAGATCAAATTCGACAACATCCGGTGAAATCAGGAGCGCGCCAAATTCAAAATACAAAATCGTAATATCTAACATTCATGAAAATACAAGTGTCTTACATCGTTTAACTTCTTGGAACTATAGGGGGTGCTGTTCCGCATTAGCATATTTGTGTCTCCAAATTAAACTGCCTCGTGCTAAATTCTTGATCGTACAATATGCATATTATTGTTATTATTGGATAGAAAACAGTCTATAGTTTCTATAGGAGTTGAAATTTTGTCTCTGAGTGGTACAGAACAATTTCTACAGCACTTTTCATGACAGGGTTCAGATTTCAGAAATTTTTACCTCTGATCTGGGGTCTGTTTATAAGGCCACAGTGAATGCTATGAAGAAACCGACACTGCCTACGTCTTCCTCTGGGTGTCTGTACGTCATCACGTTTTCAATGAAGTCGATGGGACGTTCACAGCCATTATAAATGACAAAAATGTACAGAGACCCCCCTTTCTCAACGTGCGCCTCAAGCGTGAAGGCCATCGGACCTGCCTCGTTCCAAATCGTTTTCTAACCAGCAGTATTTCTCCGGTCATGTTTTCAGTCGTTATAGTTGTTAAAAACATCATAATGTAGTGAATTTGAACCGTTTTATATCAATTTATATCCGTTTAGTGCGATTTTGAGGAATTTCTTTGTCGTGCACTCTGAAAGTTTGGACACGTTTTAGGGTGTCGGTCGTTGGTGATGGACATTTCGAAGGACAGAGGACATCTATCGACCAAAAGACGTTTATAACATAGAAAGGATACATTGCCCAAGAATATGATGGAAGATCAGCTCAAAGTAAGCAATATTTAATATGATAAACCGTGTTTCTGTCGAAATATTTTAAACGCATATATCGCCATTTTGTTTGGTATAGCTTCACTTGGCGAACCCTGTATTGAAAAGTAAGGATAATTTTAAAAATGTAAATCAGCGGTTGCATTAAGAACTAATTTGTCTTTCGATTCCTGTCTACCCTGTATTTTTTAGTCAAGTATATGATTAGCTTTCAATTAAACTAGATCACTCTGATAGATGACGTCAGACATATTGAGGCTTGATTTCCTAGTATTTTTATTGTGTAACCACGGTTTTGTATGGCTAAATATGCACCTTTTCGAACAAACTGTATATGTATGTTGTAAAATGATGTTACAGGAGTGTCATCGGAAGAATTCTGAGAAGGTTAGTGAAAAAATTAATATCTTTTGGCGGTGATTACGTTATAGCGCTCTTTGGCTGGAATCGATGCTCTGGTAACGTTTTCACATGTAGTATGCTAACTTATCGATTTATTGTGTTTTCGCTGTAAAACGCTTAGAAAATCTGAAATATTGTCTGGAATCACAAGATCTGGGTCTTTCCATTGCTATGCTTTGTCTATTCTTATGAAATGTTTTATGATGAGTAAATTGGTCATACACGTTGCTCTATCTAGTAATTCTAGTCGATTTGCGATGGTCGGTGCAATTGTAAACTGTGATTTCTACCTGAAATATGCACTTTTTTCTAACAAAAACTATCCTATACCATGAATATGTTATCAGACTGTCATCTGAAGAGGTTTTTTCTTGGTTAGTGGATATCAATATCTTAGTTGAGCCGAATTGGTGATAGCACCTGAAGGAGTAAGAAACTGATGGAGTTAGAATAGTGGTGTATTTTGCTAACGTGTTTAGCTAATAGATTTACATATTTTGTCTTCCCTGTAAAACATTTTAAAAATCTGAAATGGTGGCTTTATTCACAAGATCTGTATCTTTCATCTGGTGTCTTGGACTTGTGATTTAATGATATTTAGATGCTACTATCTACTTCTGAAGCTATGCTATCTATGCTAATCAGTGTGTGGGGGGTGGGGGGTGCTCCCGGATCCGGGGTTAGTAGCCGTGAAAGGTTAAAAGCTTAACTTCTTGTTAATCCAGGCGCTTTGTCAGATTTCAAAAAGGCTTTCCCGCGAAAGCATATCATGCGATTATCTGAGGACAGCACCCCGCATACAAAAGCATTACATACATTTCCCAACCAAGCAGATGCGTCACGAAAGTCAGAAATAGCGATAAAATAAATCACTTACCTTTGAAGAGCTTCCTCTTTTTGCAATCCCAAGGGTCCCAGCTACATAACAAATGGTCCTTTTGTTCGATAAAGTCCTTCTTATTATCCCAAAAAAGTCAGTTTAGTTGGCGCGCTTGAGTCAGTAATCCACCGGTTTCCCTCGTTCAAAATGCATACAAATGAATCTCAAAGGTTACAAATAAACTTTGTCCAAACAAGTCAAACAACGTTTCTAAACAAGCCTCAGGTACCCTAATAAGTAAATAAATGATCAAATTTAAGATTGAGAATAGTATGTTCATTAACGGAGATAAATAACGAAGTGCGCGCCCTCACCGGAACGCGCACCACAACACTACAGCCAAAATGGGAGCCACTTAGAAAAACTACAAATTCTAGCTCATTTTTCAAAAAACAAGCCTGAAACTCTTTCTAAAGATTGTTGACATCTACTGGAAGCCATAGGAACTGCAATCTGGGAGGTATTCCTTTGATATACCCATAAACAGCCCAAAATTCCCGGATGAATTCTCCTTGGGTTTTCGCCTGGTATATCAGTTCTGTTATACTCACAGACATTATTTTAACAGTTTTGGAAACTTCAGAGTTTGCCTGAGCTACAGGCAGTTAGATTTGGGTATGTCATTTTTGGCGAAAATTTAAAAAAAGGGTCCGATCCTTAAGAGGTTTTAAAGAGTAGCAGTAAATAACAATAGCGGGGCTATATACAGGGGGTACCGATACAGAGTCAATGTGCGGGGGAATTGGTGTCGAGGTAATTGAGGTAATATGTACATGAAGGCAGAGTTATTAAAGTGAATATGCATAGATAATAACAGAGAGTAGCAGCAGTGTTCCAGAGGGGGTTGGGGGGGCGGGGGGCAATGCAAATTGTCTGGGTAGCCATTTGATTAGCTGTTCAGGAGTCTTATGGCTTGGGGGTAGAAGCTATTTAGGAGCCTCTTGGACCTAGACTTGGCGCTCCGGTACTGCTTTCCGTGTGGTAGCAGAGAGAACAGTCTATGAATAGGGTGGCTGGAGTCTTTGACAATTTTAAGGGCCTTCCTCTGACACCGCCTGGTATAAAGGTCCTGGATGGCAGGAAGCTTGGCCCTGGTGATGTACTGGGCCGTACGCACTACCCTCTTAATGATGGTGGTGGAGTCGTGTCTGGCTGTGCAGTCATGAATGAACAAGGAGTACAGGAGGGGACTGAGCACGCACCCCTGAGGGGCCCCTGTGTTGAGGATCAGCATGGCGGATGTGTTGTTACCTACCCTTACCACCTGGGGGTCATCCCGGGATCCAGTTGCAGAGGGAGGTGTTTAGTTCCAGGGTCCTTAGCTTAGTGATGAGCTTTGGGGGCACTATGGTGTTGAAAGCTGAGCTGTAGTCAATGAATAGCATTCTCACATTGGTGTTCCTTTTGTCCAAGTGTGAAAGGGCAGTGTGGAGTGCAATAGAGATTGCATCACCTGCGGATCTGTTGGTGCGGTATGAAAATTGGAGTGGGTGTAGGGTTTCTGGGATAATGGTGTTGATGTGAGCCATGACCAGCCTTTCAAAGAATTTCATGGCTACAGACGTGAGTGCTGTGAGTCGGTAGTCATTTAGGCAGGTTACCTTAGTGTTCTTGGGTTCAGGGACTATGGTGGTCTGCTTGAAACATGTTGGTATTAAGGACTTAATATTAAGACGGGGAGAGGTTGAAAATGTCAGTGAAGACACTTGCCAGTTGGTCAGCGCATGCTCGCAGTACACGTCCTGGTAATCCATCTGGCCCTGCGGCCTTGTGAATGTTGACCTGTTTAAAGGTCACATCGGCTGCAGAGAGCGTAATCACATAGTCGTCCGGAACAGCTGATGCTCTCATGCATGTTTCAGTGTTACTTGCTTTGAAGCGAGCATAGAAGTTATTTCGCTCGTCTGTTAGGCTCTTGTCACTGGGTAGCTCTCGGATGTGCTTCCCTTTGTAGTCTGTCATAGTTTGCTGGCCCTGCCACATCCAATGAGCATCAGAGTAGGTGCAGTACGATTCGATCTTAGTCCTATATTGATGCTTTGCCTGTTTGATGGTCAGTCGGAGGGCATAGCGGGATTTCTTATTAGCTTCCGGGTTAGCGTCCCGCTCCTTGAAAGCGGCAGCTCTACCCTTTATCCATGGCTTCTGGTTGGGGTATGTAGGTACAGTTACTGTGGGGACAACGTCCTCAATGCACTTATTGATAAAGCCAGTGACTGATGTGGTGTACTCCTCAATGCCATCGGAAGGATCCCGGAACATATTCCAGTCTGTGCTAGCAAAACAGTCTTGTAGTTTAGCACCACCTCCATTGCTGTCTGGAAAGTGCTCGAAGCATTGCACAATCCGAAAGACAGTGGGAACACCAGGCTTGGTAGAGTCAGCCGTTCCCCCAGATTAAGCACTCACACTCATGAGGGATGATGATGTCTGGCTCCAGTGTGACTAACGACAAAGTATTCTGGGCCTGCTCCCCCCACGATAAACACCGGAACTGCCTGTCCATCAATGTAGACAATTCCGTTTGTGTGGATGGCCACATTTGCTGCCCTCAGTCCCAGGAGTAAAGCTTCCTTGATTGGGGCCATGTACACATCCCAGTCCATTTCTTTCAGTCCAATTTTTTACTTCACCTTGAGCTCACTGATGACTGACATACAGTACTAGTCAAAAGTTTGGACACACCTACTCATTCCAGGGGTTTTCTTTATTTTTCCTATGTTATACATTGTAGAATAATAGTGAAGACATCAAAACTATGAAATAACATATGGAATCATGCAGTAACCAAAAAAGTGTTAAACAAATCAAAATATATTTTATATTTGAGATTCTTCAAAGTAGCCACCCCTTGCCTTGATGACAGCTTTGCACACTGACAGGGAGTGCATGGGGTTGTTGTAGGTTTCTCAGCAACAGCTGTGGCTGTTTCATTTCTTCCAGCAGAGACTCAAACTTCGAATCAAACTGTTCCTGTGTGACACAAGGGGGCCCTTGAATGTAACTGGTTGTTTGTCTAAGTCGGACCACAATAGGCACTGAGCCCTGTGCCTTGAGCCGCTGTCATGGCCAACGGTTGCCTTGAAGTTGTGCTCATTCACAACTGAGCTGTGGGCATACTGGTCAAAGGGTGATGTGTTTGATGGAGCCCCACTGAGAGAGGGGCCAGCTGCAGTACCATGATATGTGAGATTAGGCGGAGCAGACTCATGCTTAGGATGACGTCTATCTTCCTGTTAATCCTCTTCTCCAATTGGTCACATCTCTTCTCTGATTTCTCGCTTTGCTGCCGCTGGCCCTCGCTTAGCTGTGCTGGCTATCCTTCATCCTGCTTAGCTTGTCCATCAGCGTGCAGACCCATCCAGGAGCGGGGTCCTTGGAAGCAGGCTGTGCAGGCTCGTTAGCCCCATCTCCATCATCAGACCTATCCATCATTGTTAGTTAGAAAATGGACTGAGTTTATGGGTTGACAAATATTGAATAAGTAGTTGAAGAGAGAAAAAGTATATACTTCTCATATATTCATGAAAAACTGGTGCTCAATGTCTTTGTCAAATAGTTATGACATACGAAAAAAATATAAATATTTTAAATTCCACTGGCACAATGAAAAAGGGAAAATACTGTGCTGGGAGGAAAACAGTCTTTCTCTGTATTTAAGGAAAAACAATATGTTGGAGGAGAGAAAATAAGGAAACAGTCCGTCTGTAAGGGCTGTCGCTCTCCTCATCCTCGGACGAGGAGAGGAGAGAAGGATCAGTGGACCAATACGCAGCATTAGGGAAATAAGCCATCTCTTTATTTGAAACGATGGCAACACAAAAACAAACACTTACAAAAATTACAAAACAAGAAAACGACGTAGACGAAACCTGAACATGAATTAAACTAACAAAACGTAGAACTCACGGACAGGAACAGACTACATCAACACGAACGAACAGCCAAACAGTCCCGTATGGTACATACATAGACGAAACAGGAGACAATCACCCACCAACAAACAGTGAGAACACCCTACCTAAATATGACTCTTAATTAGAGGAGAACGCAAAACACCTGCCTCTAATTAAGAGCCATACCAGGCAACCACAACCAACATAGAAACAGATAACATAGACTGCCCACCCAAAACACATGCCCTGACCTAAACACATACAAAAACAACATAAAACAGGTCAGGACCGTTACAGAACCCCCCCCCTCAAGGTGCGAACGCCGGGCGCACCAGCACAAAGTCCAGGGGAGGGTCTGGGTGGGCAGTTGACCACGGTGGTGGCTCCGGCTCTGGACGCTGTCCCCACACCACCATAGTCACTCCCCGCTTCTCTCTTCCCCTCCCAATGACCACCCTAAAACTAACATCCCCTAAATGAACGGCCAGCACCGGGAGAAGGGGCAGCACCGGGACAAGGGGCAGCACCGGGACAAGGGGCAGCACCGGGACAAGGGGCAGCACCGGGACAAGGGGCAGCACCGGGACAAGGGGCAGCACCGGGACAAGGGGCAGCACCGGGACAAGGGGCAGCACCGGGACAAGGGGCAGCACCGGGACAAGGGGCAGCACCGGGACAAGGGGCAGCACCGGGATAAGGGGCAGCACCGGGATAAGGGGCAGCACCGGGACAAGGGGCAGCACCGGGATAAGGGGCAGCACCGGGATAAGGGGCAGCACCGGGATAAGGAGCAGGTCCCGGCTGAGGGACTCTGGCAGATCCTGGCTGAGGGACTCTGGCAGATCCTGGCTGAGGGACTCTGGCAGATCCTGGCAGGTCCTGGCTGAGGGACTCTGGCAGGTCCTGGCTGAGGGACTCTGGCAGGTCCTGGCTGAGGGACTCTGGCAGGTCCTGGCTGAGGGACTCTGGCAGGTCCTGGCTGAGGGACTCTGGCAGGTCCTGGCTGAGGGACTCTGGCAGGTCCTGGCTGAGGGACTCTGGCAGGTCCTGGCTGAGGGACTCTGGCAGGTCCTGGCTGAGGGACTCTGGCAGGTCCTGGCTGAGGGACTCTGGCAGGTCCTGGCTGGACGGACTCTGGCAGGTCCTGGCTGGACGGCTCTGGCAGGTCCTGGCTGGACGGCTCTGGCAGGTCCTGGCTGGACGGCTCTGGCAGGTCCTGGCTGGACGGCTCTGGCAGGTCCTGGCTGGACGGCTCTGGCAGGTCATAGCAGGACGGCTCTGGCAGGTCATAGCAGGACGGCTCTGGCAGGTCATGGCAGGACGGCTCTGGCAGGTCATGGCAGGACGGCTCTGGCTGGTCATGGCAGGACGGCTCTGGCTGGTCATGGCAGGACGGCTCTGGCTGGTCATGGCAGGACGGCTCTGGCTGGTCATGGCAGGACGGCTCTGGCTGATCATGGCAGGACGGCTCTGGCTGGTCATGGCAGGACGGCTCTGTAGGGAGGAGAAGGAGAGACAGCCTGGTGCGTGGTCTAGGCACTGGCTGCGCTGGAGAGGAGGAAACAGCTGGAGAGAGAACCCGGAGAGACAGCCTGGTACGGGGGGCTGCCACCGGAGGACTGGTACATGGAGGTGGCACCGGGTATACCGGACCGTGAAGGAGGACACGTGCTCTTGAGCACCGAGCCTGCCCAACCTTACCAGGTTGAATGGTGCCCGTAGCCCTGCCAGTGCGGCGAGGTGGAATAGCCCGCACTGGGCTATACTGGCAAACCGGGGACACCATTCGTAAGGCTGGTGCCATGTATGCCGGCCCGAGGAGACGCACTGGTGGCCAGATGCGTTGGGCCGGCTTCATGACATCCAGCTCGATGCCCAACTTAGCCCTCCCAGTGCGGGGAGGTGGAATAGCCCGCACTGGGCTAAGCACGCGTACTGGGGACACCGTGCGCTTTACCGCATAACACGGTGTCTTACCAGTACGACGCCTTCTACCTCCACGGTAAGCACGGGGAGTTGGCTCGGGTATCCTACCCGGCTTTGCCACACTCCTCGTGTGCCCCCCCCCAAGAAATTTTTGGGTCTGACTCACGGGCTCCCAACCGCGTCGCCGCGCTGCCTCCTCATACCAGCGCCTCTCAGCCTTCGCTGCTTCCAACTCCTCCTTGGGACGGCGATATTCCCCTGGCTGAGCCCAAGGTCCTCTACCATCCAGGATCTCCTCCCAACTCCAGGAGTCCTTGTTGCTCTGTTGAGCATTCCCTTGCCGCTTGGTCTTAGCGTGGTGGGTGATTCTGTAAGGGCTGTCGCTCTCCTCATCCTCGGACGAGGAGAGGAGAGAAGGATCAGTGGACCAATACGCAGCATTAGGGAAATAAGCCATCTCTTTATTTGAAACGATGGCAACACAAAAACAAACACTTACAAAAATTACAAAACAAGAAAACGACGTAGACGAAACCTGAACATGAATTAAACTAACAAAACGTAGAACTCACGGACAGGAACAGACTACATCAACACGAACGAACAGCCAAACAGTCCCGTATGGTACATACATAGACGAAACAGGAGACAATCACCCACCAACAAACAGTGAGAACACCCTACCTAAATATGACTCTTAATTAGAGGAGAACGCAAAACACCTGCCTCTAATTAAGAGCCATACCAGGCAACCACAACCAACATAGAAACAGATAACATAGACTGCCCACCCAAAACACATGCCCTGACCTAAACACATACAAAAACAACATAAAACAGGTCAGGACCGTTACACCGTCTCTGTAGTACACACAGCACAGGACTATAAATTGCACAGTGATTACGAAACGAGAAAATCATAATAATGAGCTGGAAAAGGAAAACTCTATCTCACTCTGTTCCATGCATTGACAGCATCCTGCCACAGTGTATCAGTTTTCAACATTGAAACGGTCCTCTTCACGATGCGATGCTTGACTGCAGTTGTTTTTCCAGCATTGTCATGGCAACAAGATGCTTCTCAGCCAGGGAGAGGTGGGGACATTGATTTTGTGCTTGAAGCTAACATAGCAGACTACAGCTAGCTACTTCTGGTGACAGTTGGCTAGCTAGTTACGCAGATTGTGGTGAGTCTGACGTCCGTTTTCTTATATACTGAACAAAAATATAAACACAACAAGTAGCGGCGGCAGGTAGCCTAGTGGTTAGATCATTGGGCCAGTAACTGAAAGGTTGCTGGATAAAATCCCTGAGCTGACAAGGTAAAAGTCTGTCGTTCTGCCGCTGAACAAGGCAGTTAACCCACTGTTCCCGGTAGGCCGTCATTGAAAATAAAAATGTGTTCTTAACTGACTTGCCTAGTTAAATAAAGGTCCAATGTAAAGTGCTGGTCCCATGTTTCATGAGCTGAAATAAAAGCACAAAAATAATTACAAAAAGCTTATTTCTCTCAAAATCCCTGTTATTGAGAATTTCTCCTTTGCCAAGATAATCCATCCACCTGACAGGTGTGGCATATCAACAAGCTGATTAAACAGCATGATCATTACACAAGTGCACCTTGTGCTGGGGACAATAAAAGGCCACTCTAAAATGTGCAGTTTTGTCACGTGTGCAATTGGCATGGCCAGTAGAGCTGTTGTCAGAGAATTTAATGTTCATTAAATGTAATCGAATGTAGTTTTAGAGAATTTGGCAGTACGTCCAATTGGCCTCGCAACCGCAGACCATGTGTAACCACGCCAGCCCAGGACCTCCACATCTGACTTCTTCACCTGCGTGATCATCTGAGACCAGCCACCCAGACAGCTGATGAAACAGATGAGTATTTCTGTCGTTAAATAAAGCCCTTTTGTGGGGAAAAACTCATTCTGATTGACTGAGCCTGGCTCCCCAGTGGGTGGGCCTGACTCTCAAGTGGGTGGGCTTATGCCCTCCCAGGCCCACGCATGGCTGCACCCCTGCCCAGTCATGTGAAATCTATAGATTAGGGCCTTGACTGATTTCCTTATATGAACTGTAACTCAGTAAAATCGTTGACATTGTTAAATGTTGTATTTATATTTTTGTTCAGTATATTTACAGTCAATACATGGATGGCACAATAATGTGTGTATTAGGTATTTGTTGTGCAATTGTTAGATATTACTTGTTAGATATTGTTTCACTGTCGGAACTAGAAGCACAAGTATTTCGCTACACTTGCAATAACATTGCTAATCATGTGTATGTGACCAATAAAATGTGATTTGATTTTGGTTAGCTCATGTTTCTTGGCCAATGCGGTACGGTGTCCTTTAGTAGTGGTTTCTTTGCAGCAATTCGACTATGAAGGCCTGATTCATGCAGGCTTCTCTGAACAGTTGATGTTGAGATGTGTCTGTTACTTGAACTCTGTGAAGCATTTATTTGGGCTGCAATTTCTGAGGCTGGTACTCTAATGTACTTATCCTCTGCAGCAGAGGTAACTCTGGGTCTTCCTTTCCTGTGGTGTTCCTCATGAGAGCCAGTTTCATCACAGCGCTGGTCGGTTTTTGCAACTGCACTTGAAGAAACTTTCAAAGTTCTTGAAATGCTCCATATTGACTAACCTTCATGTCTTAAAGTAATGATGGGATGTAGATTCTCTTTGCTTATTTGAGCTGTTCTTGTCATAATATGGACTTGGTCTTTTACCAAATAGGTCTATCTTCTGTATACCACCCCTACCTTGTCACAACACAACTGATTGGCTCAAACGCATTAAGAAGGAAAGAAATCCACAAATTAACTTTTAAGAAGGCACACCTGTTAATTGAAATGCATTCCAAGTGACTACCTCATAAAGCTGGTTGAGAGAATGCCAAGCATGTGCAAAGCTGTCATCAAGGCAAAGGGTGGCTACTTTGAAGAATCTAAAATATATTTTGATTTGTTTAACACTTTTTTGGTTACTACATGGTTCCATACGTGTTATTTCATAGTTTTGATGTCTTCACTATTATTCTACAATGTATAGAAAATAATCAAAATAAAGAAAATCCCTGGAATGAGTAGATATGTCCAAACTTTTGACTGATACTGTATATTTTTTTGACCTGGACATAGCCAAGTCTCAGCTGCTACACTTGTTTTAGATGATGTGAATTGCTTGGATCGTAAAAATCATTGTGCTGCCTTCATTATAGACCTTTCCACGGCCTCTGGAACGTACCCTATTTATTCTTGCCTGTTGCCTTCCACGGAAGTGCGTCTCTTCGTTATTCTCCAGTACGCACATGTAAGGGCACAGGGCAAGACCCAGATGCAGACATGGGAGGCAGATGGTTCGAGCCTCTGATTTTTATTATAATCCAAAGGGCAGGCAAGAGAATGGTCGTAAACAAGATCAGAGTCCAGGAGGTACAGATTGGCAGGCTGGCTTGAGGTCAGGGAAGGCAGTATGGTCAGGCAGGCGATTCAGAGTCAAGGCAGGCAAGGGTCAAAACCGTGACGAATAGCAAAAAAGAGAGAAAATAAAAAGCAGGAGCACGGAAAAACATGCGAGTTGACAAGACAAGATAAACTGGCAACAGACAAACAGAAAACACAGGAATAAATAACTAGGGACTAATGGGGAAAATGGGTGACACCTGGAGGTGGGTGGAGACAACCACAAAGACAGCTGAAACAGATCAGGGCGTGACAGTACCCAAGAGTCCAGTGGTGGTCCGCTTGTCGAAGACACCTGGAGATGGTCTTGAGAAGCTCTTTTCCAGGTACGCCGACACTGGCGGTCGAACATCTGGGCTGAAGGTATGTTGACTTTAACTTCTTGCTCTGGGAAGAGTGGAGTCTAATACCCCATGGAGCATTCGAAGGGGGAGAGTCCAGTAGCCAAGCCGGCAAGAGTGTTCCTAGCATATTCCACCCAGACCAATTGCTGGCTCCAGGTGGTGGGGTTACTAGCAACGAGACACCGAAGTGTCGTCTCCATGTCTTGGTTGGCTCGCTCCGACTGGCCGTTGGATTGGGGATGAAACACGGAGGACAGACTGGCCGACGACCCAATAAGGATGCCGAATGCCTTCCAGAATCGGGACGAGAAGTGAGGACCCCGATCTAAGACCATGTCGACCGGGAGTCCATGGATTCGGAAGACGTGCTGCACCATGAGCTGGGCCGTCTCCTTAACTTGGGAAGAGGGATGAAATGGGCAGCTTTGGAAAACCTATCCACCACCGTTGGAATGGTGGTGTTACCATCTGACGGGGGAAGCCCAGTGACAAAATCCGGCTGGGAACATTGTGCCTTGTGGACCAGAGCCTCAATACCCCAAACAACCGAAGCCGCCAAACATGAGGCAGGGAGGATGGTCTCAGAGGGAGTGGCAATGGAACTGTACAGACGGGAGAGAGCGTCCGGCTTCACCTTTTTGGACCCTGGGCGGTAGAAATTTGTACCTGGTAAATAACAGGGCCCAACGAGCTTGACTTGAGTTGAGGCGCTTGGCAGTGCGGAGGTATTCTAAATTATTATGGTCTGTCCATACCAAAAATTGATGTTCTGCCCCTTCCAGCCAGTGCCTCCACTCCTCCAGAGCCATCTTAACTGCTAGGAGTTCCCAGTTCCCAACGTCATTGTTCCTCTCCGCAGGGTTGAGACGATGGGACATGAAGGCACAGGGATGAAGCTTTTGGCCTGGATGGATCGCTGGGAAAGGACGACCCCTACTCCCACGTCAGAAGCGTCAACCTCAACCACAAACTGACGAGTCGATGAGGATGGGGGAAGTAGCGAATCGCTGCTTTAGAGGGTTCTCAATCAGGGTTCTCAATCAGGGACAGCTGTCTATCGTTGTCTCTGATTGAGAACCATACTTAGGTAGCCCTTTTCCCACCTGTCTTTGTGGGAGGTTGACTTTGTTTATGGCACTTAGCCTTTAGCTTCACGGTTTGGTTTGTAGTATTTATTGTTTTGTTCGGCGTCTTTTCATATAAATAAAAGAAAATGTACGCTCACAACGCTACACCTTGGTCCAGTTCTTTCAACGGCCGTGACAAGGGCTTTGTGATGGTCACTCTAATACCTTGACTTTGTTGTCCTTAAGCCATTTTGCCACAACTTTGGAAGTATGCTTGGGGTCATTTTCCATTTGAAAGACCCATTTG
Organism: Salvelinus alpinus; assembly: GCF_045679555.1. Classification (NCBI taxonomy): domain Eukaryota; kingdom Metazoa; phylum Chordata; class Actinopteri; order Salmoniformes; family Salmonidae; genus Salvelinus; species Salvelinus alpinus. The sequence goes on from NC_092112.1 coordinate 47,087,489, forward strand.
TGACCAAGCTTTAACTTCGTGACTGATGTCTTGAGATGGTGCTTCAATATATTCACAAAATTGTCCTCCCTCATGATGCCATCTATTTTGTGAAGTGCACCAGCCCCTCCTGCAGCAAAGCACTCCCACAACATGATGCTGCCAGCCACGTGCTTCACGGTTGAGATGGTGTTCTTCGGCTTGCAAGCCTCCCCCTTCTTCCTCCAAACATAACGATGGTCATTATGGCCAAGCAGTTCTATTTTTGTTTAATAAGACCAGAGGACACTTCTCCAGAAAGTACGATCTTTGTCCCCATGTGCAGTTGCAAACCGTAGTCTGGCTTTTTTATGGCGGTTTTGGAGCAGTGGCTTCTTCCTTGCTGAGCGGCCTTGTGGTACCTTCAGGCGTTTGGAAATTGCTCCCAAGGATGAACCAGACTTGTGGAGGTCTACAATTTTTTTCTGAGGTCTTGGCTGATTTCTTTTGATTTCCCATGATGTCAAGAAAAGACGCACTGAGTTGGATGGTAGGCCTTGAAATACATCCACAGGTACACCTCCAATTGACTCAAATTATGTCAATTAGCCTATCAGAAGCTTTTAAAGCCATTACATCATTTTCGGGAATTTTACTAGCTGTTTATAGGCACAGTCAACTTAGTGTATCTAAACTTCTAACCCACTGGATTTGTGATACAGTGAATTATAAGTGAAATAATCTGTCTGTAAACAATAGTTGGAAAAATTACTTGTGTCATGCACAAAGTAGATGTCCTAACCGACTTGCAAGACATTTGTGGAGTGGTTGAAAAACGAGTTTTAATGACTCCAACCTAAGTGTATGTAAACTTATGACTTCAACTATATATTATAACTTGTTTTCTTGGTTTTAGAACTTTCTTTTTGTGTCCAGTTAGTGCAATTTATTTTGGAAAGTCTGAGCCTTGGTTGAAAGGTGGGTACGGTGACCTGAAGAACATTGATGTTTCAGCTATACAAAACCAGGGAGCATATTTTTTATTTAACTAGGCAAGTCAGTTAAGAACAAATTCGTATTTATGATGACAGCCTACCGGAGAACAGTGGGTTAACTGCCTTATTCAGGGGCAGAACAACATATTTTTACCTTGTCAGGTCAGGGATTCGATCCAGCAACCTTTCGGTTACTGGCCCAACGCTCTAACTAACCACTAGGGTACCTGCCGCCCCATAAAACTTCCAACAACAGATTCAAGCTTCTTGGAAAAATCTGCATCGATTATGACTAAGGTCTGCGTATTCAAACTGTGCAACACAACGAGAAAGTAAGAAGAAACATGGATGTTCTCTTATCAACACCACTGCGTTTTTGGTCATGCAATAATGTACTTTTAGAGGACACGACGAGAGGGAAAGTTTCGCCAACAAGGGCAACTACAAGGAGCTTGTGTTACACCCCTGAAAAAGGGTAGAAAGAATCACGATAGTGATACGGAATGTTTACTCATTGAACGTTTAGTGCAATCATTTTACATAAATAACACATTTTACAGAACAACAGATCTACAGGAACGATAGGTTTTGTAGGGTACAAGGCTTATTCAAATCATAACAGTATACACTGTACATCACTGAAACAAATACTGTTTTCAATATAACTGTCAAGCAAAGCTTTAACTCAGTAAACCATAACACAATTCATCAACAGGCAACAAAGTGTTTGAAAAACAACCACACAAATAACGCCGCAAAACATCTTACCAACAGCGCACACGTTCATTCACAATCGACATAAAATGGCAGCTACGTAGCAGTACCTAGCAGTACGAAGCTAGCTGCAACCGAGCACGGCTCACATTACTCTCTGCAAACCCAACCAACTTCCTCAACATGTTACTAAACAAACCTTAAACACTCTTGACATGTTATCAAGTTATTACATTTAAATTACTCTTTTTAATCATCAATAATGTACCTGAAAAAGGGTAGAAAGAATCACGATAGTGATACGGAATGTTTACTCATTGAACGTTTAGTGCAATGAGAAAAAGACCGCGAATTCTCCGTGAACTTGAGTGGAGACCAGAGCAATCGATCTCAGGCTCATAGATTAAGAGCATTTAGTAGATCACAGATTAGCACTTTTATCCACGACAACATAAAGGAATCAACATAACGTTTACACATTCCTCTCACAATTCGTACCCTTTGTATGCTTGACGGATTTTAACAGAATTATATAAATGTTATCAATCTATCAACTAATACTGACTGCATGATCTTCTTAACCTTAGATGTTTTAAGATCCTCACATACTATGAATTTACTAATACTTTTTAATGTATAACAGGCTATTAGTATTTCCTTTAACCTGTCACACTCTCCCCGACAAAATAAATGTTGTCCCAACATTACCAACATTGTCTTCTTCAACAGTCTGTATGCACTGGACCTAGAAAATCCTCTTCTGTAAGGTAGTACTTGAGCAGAGGTCAAGGGTCACAGTTCAAATATAACTAACAAGTTATTCACAGTCCATATCTGTTGACCAGCTGTATAACATAAACAGTCCTTTCTCATACTATTGATCAACAGTCCATCAATTTTAATGATCTAAATGCATAGTCTGCAAATTGTCTCGTGACAGTCTGTGAAATCAGTCAGTAGTCCATGGTCAAACATGTCAACTCTGTAGCCTCATGTTTGCTGAAGCCCATACATGTAAGGTGGCTGAAAGTAACATTGCTGTAGTAATGGCAGCCATGGAACCAGTCCTGGTGCAGAGTAGACAGGGAACAACTGTGGCTGTGGCTGGATACTGTAGCAGGAAGGGATACCAAGCTGATCATAGGTGATACGACTTGGAGGGTGTCTCTCTCTTTGTGGCAGCTGGTAGGCTGGTTCCTCAGGTTCAGCAGCATCAGTTAATGAAGGAAGGGCACTTGGTGGACGATCATCAGGCAAATTTTCAGCAGGCAAGTTCATCTCCTCAGCAGGCAGGTCTTGAACTGTTGTTGTCTCCTCCAGCCGCTTTTCAACAAGAGGCTGTGCTGGTAGCATATCAGGGACTGGCACCGCAACTGTCTGTTTCACTGGTGGGGGCCTGTGTTCCCACTCTCTCGCTGGTTCAGCATTCCTCTCCTCAGGTACTGTAGGAGATGTGGGAACCTGTAGCGGCTCATGAT